>NC_060275.1:89798442-90067355 GCF_021613505.1 Equus quagga
TTAGAACCCTAGGGAGCTTTTAGGGAGAAAGACTGAGCACCTCTATTTCCATTTCCCATGGGAAGGGGAGGGACTTGCCTCTCGTCTTACACACATTGCGCTGTAATAACCCTTGGATGTGCTACCTGTCTGCCTCGTCCCAGTCTTAGAATGTGGAGGCTGGAGGCTGGTCATAACAGCCACATCTGTCATCTCTTAGAAGTGTCAGCTCTGACCCCAGTGGCCTCAAGGCAGGTATTGAATTCTTCTTTCTCTGTCCTTGCCTTGGGCCCTAGTTGCCAATCCCAGGAATCCCCCTAATAGCTTGTCAGATTGAGAGTAAGTGAAGTTCTTTGGAAGAAAGAAAATGTAAACATACAAACATTTAAGACCCAGTATTTGGAATCAGTTGGACCATTCTTAAGATTTTTTTGTTATCACTTATTAATTCAATTTGTTTAGCAAATGGATAAGAACCAACTGTTTACCACAAGCCAGACATGATGATAGACTCTTGTAATACAAAGTATATCCCCTGCTCTTTAAAATTTCTTTACTATTGTGTAATATTTACAACTCGGGACCCTGAATGTATAAAGCTATGAAGTATGGAGGTATGGGGCTAGGGGCAGGAAGTGAGAGAACAGTGAGAGAACATGTGCCTAGGGAAATCAGGGTAGACTTCAAAGAAGATTGTGTTGGAATTAGCTCTTGAAAAATGAATGGCATCGATCATTAGGCAGGGAAAAGAAAATAGGAGAAAGCATTTCAAGTAGAGATAATAATGGCATGTGCAAGGACAAAATGATATAAAGATTATGGTGAATTTAGCGCAGACGCCTCTGGGGTGGGGTGGTGAGAATACGGTGAAAGATGGGACTCGCAGAGTCAGTTGAGTCTAAATTGCAAATGGCTTTATAGCATCTATTAAGGAGTTTGGGATTTTTCTGAATATGAAATAGGAACATGTTAAAAGTCTTAAAGCAAAGGAATGATATACAAAATGTCATTTTAATAAGTTTCTGACACTGATGTAGAGAAGGCAAGAAACTAGGGAGTTAGGAAACAGTTGTGATCATCTGGAGGAGAGTTGGTGAGTACATCAAGTAAGTGTATAACGATGCGGAAGGAAGAGGAGGAACAGATATGAGAAATCTTTAATAGTAGAATTAAGTTGAGAATGACTCAGCGATTTCAAACTTGGGTGTCTGGGTGTAGGAATATACTTTTGCTGAGATAGTGAGCACAGGAAGAGCTGGCTGAGAAGAAGATAATGAGTGTGATTTGGGACATGTTAAGTTTGAGGTGACTGGGGGACATCTATGAGGAGCTGCCCAGGAGGCATTTGGATGTGGAGTTCAGGAGAGAACTGTAGGCTAAGTGTGGGAATAATCAGTGGGTTGATGTGGCTTGAAGCTAGACAAGTGGATGTGGCAATGTAGAAAGAAAGCAGGATGCTAAGGATTGGATATTTAAAGGACTGAAAGAGTTGGGAGAGGAGCTAGTGAAGAAGGGTGAGAAATAGTCATCAAGAAAAGAAATCAAGATGCACCTATGTCTCAAAAGGCAAGGGAGGGGAATGCCAAACAAGACAGAAGTAGTTCCAGTGTTAAAAGTCAGAGAAAAATTACATAGCATAAAAACAGAAAAAAGGTCGTAAGATCAAGAAATCAGGAAGTACTTGTGTGACTCTGGCTTTAACTAGACCGTGTTTTTCTTACGTTTAGATATTTGAAATGAAAGCCTTAAAATAGATGTTTTAAAGAAACTTTAGCTGTCTCTTGGGTCGGAAATCTCTGCAAATGCTGATTTTTCCACAGAATATGAAATGTGCTTATATCCTTACATTTTTCTTTAGAATAAACAATTTTTGAGCAAATAAGCAAAAAGGAAGAGACATTCACTTTTTTTTTTTAAAGAAAGCGTATACTATACATGAAAAGGGCCTTTGGGGAAGGAGTTGGAAGTGATGACAGCAATTTTTCTCTGTAGGAAAGGAAATAACTTAGATTCAGGAAAAGTAGCTTGCTGACAAGGCAGTCAGTCACATGGTTCCCCAAAGGAAGTTAAAAGATTGGTTTTTTAAGGTCATTGTTCAGTGGAAAGTGAAGTCGATGTTCACTTGAATAAAGCTTTCTTTGGTTATACTGAGTGGACTGTCAAAATAACCAGCAGAAAACACAAAAGGATGGAGCTGTAATGCCCCCATCTGTTCTCCAATCTTCTAAATGTCAAGTCAGCCTATTTGCTGAACGAGCAAACATCTTGGCATATGAGGAGAAAGTTCATATAAGATATTTCTTTATTCAACCTCATAGTCCCACTCTATGAAAGTAAATACATATTTTCTTGAACAAATCGTCAAGAATAGAAGATTTTCAAAGTATAGTCATTCTCCTTTCATGAAGAATTGGATCAATGGTTCACCATATAAATATGCAGTATTTTTTCTTATATCCATAGATGACACATTATCAAATAAGAATGATTTCTACTCAAGAAATAATAGAATACAGTAATAACAGAATTCAAGAAAATCTCAGAATATGTGTGGACTAAGAGAGTGAAGGAGAAAGGAGATAAAATTGGTTAAGTGCCTACTATACTTCAGGCACGTGTTGAGAATTGTGGCAATATTATGACACAATCTGTGACTTGAGTCCAAAGAGATAAAGTGTCCTCAGCGTTTGGAGAGGTCATCCATGTTCCTTAAGCCCCACTTGATGTTTAGCCCATCATAAATGATCTTAGACCTGTTCTCATTCTGAATCAAGGATATCTTGGATACAAGAATAAATGAGGATGAACAAAGTAAAGGATTGTCTTGAGCAGCTCACTATGGATTTCTTCCTGTCTTTCTCCAGGTTCCATCTCTTGGCTCTTCTGGAAAGCAGGCCTGCTAAACTATAATGAAACCCTAGGATGTTGCTAGATAACTCACATTTTCCTAGCATTGTATGTTCCTTTATAACCTCAGAGATGTATCTACTCCTAGCTGTGTACTGAGGCAAGTTGCTTAACCACAAGTAAAATGCAGATAATCAAAGTGCCTTCTTTGTGGGACAATTATAAAGACTAAGTGTGGTACTATATTTTACATACTTGGTATAGTGCTCAGCCTAAATGATAGCTGGGAGAAAAAAATGACTTGTGTATTTTCAGTTACCTGGAACTCATTATTTTGAATAATAATCGTTCCTGTTTTTGAGATCTCAAAATGTGATAATATCTTTCCTTTGATTAAGCCAAAATCTATCTCATTCTTAATTTCATCCACTAATTCTCATTCTGTCCTGTGGAACATCAACAAAGTCGAGTTTTTTAAGGATTTCCCTTCCATTTGATACTAAAATGTCCATTGTTGGAAAACAAAAATGAACAAGACATCATTTTAGGCTGAGATAATCTGAGGTAGTAGAGGAGAGAAGATATGTATACAAATATGTATCTCCACAGGACACATATTTAAAGTGTTTCGGGGTCCAGAGGTGTAAGTTGTGCATTCAATTATCACACAAACAGAATATGGGTAGTTCAAAGTACAAAAACAAGCAATTATTGGAACATCAATGAAGAAGTGAAGTCTGTGATTGAAAAGAATTTGTGGAGAAGGAGTTGTACTATGCCCTGAAGGATGTATAAGACAAAAGGGTGTCCTGGAGGAAACAGCATGTGCAAAGGCACTGAGGTCTGTTCAGAAAACAAGTGCTGATGCAGTTCTGGTAAAGCATGTTTCCAAACTGTTGGCTGTAGGCATGAATCTTTAGGGTTTCAAGGGATGTGGTAGTCTACAGGTGCACCAAATATTAGGTATAGACTGAACAACAAGAAAAATGCCTCTCAAATAACTGTACTTTTTCTTAAATGAAACTTTATTGCTGTTGTAATTAATAATACAGTCACAATTCTGTGTTTTCCTCACCAGTGAGTACTCAAAGTTTAATTGCTAACATAGGGAGTTCTTGAAAATTGTTAGCATCAAAAGGAGATCTAGGGGCCTGCCTGGTGGCGTAGTGGTTAAGTTTGCATGCTACATTTTGGTGACCTGGGGTTCGTGGGTTTGGATTCCAGGCACAGACCTACACATGGTACATCAAGCCATTCTGTGGCAGTGTCCCATATACAAAATAGAGAACGATTGGCACAGATGTTAGCTCAGGATGAATCTTTCTCAAGCAAAAATGGAAGATTGGCAACAGATGTTAGCTCAGGGCCAATCTTCCTTACACACACACACACACAAGAGATCCATATATGAAAAGTTTGGGAAGGACCAGGTCAGAGTACAGAGTAATGAGTAGAAGCGGACCATTCTTTCCACTTGGCATAGCTCCCTTCCCCTCTTGTCTATTCAAGGACATCATCCTGGCGATTCGCCCATTTTAACTTTCTCCTTACACTACAGCGTTTTCATCATCACACAAATATGCTGTGATTTCTCCCAGTCTGGAAAACAAGTCATCTCAACACTACTTCCACCTCCACCCGTCTACTTCTTACAGAAAAGAAATCCTAGAAAAAAAGATTGTGTGTATGCAGTTTTCAATTCCTATTCTAGTATTTTCTCTATGGGCTTTGTCTTCAAAGTATGTCTGCTCTCTGACTTCTTATCTCCACGTGTACCACTACCACTGGCCCAAGCCAGTCATTGCCCCTTTGGATCCCAGTAGCCTCTGAACTGGTCTTCTGCTTTTTCCTCCATCTCCCCATACTTTATTTCCAACATAGCATCTGGATGTGCTCGTGTTCAAACATGAGTCAGATCATATCATTCTTCTGGTCAAAATCCCCTAAAAGTTTTCCCATCTCATTCAGAGTGGAATCTTAGTCCATATAATAATCTCTCAGGACCTTTGCTGTCTACCCTCATGGTTCTCTCTCTGACCCCATCTCCTACAGCTCTCCTCTTCATTCACCCTGCTTCAAGCACGCAGGCTTCCTTACTGTTCCTCAAGCTTGCCAGGAGACTTGACTCATTTCAAATGATTCTGTGACATATGCTTAATTACCTACTAGCAAGTTTCCTCTTTTCAGTATGGTTTCTAATGCTTGCAATAGTTGGTCTACAGTGAAAACTTAGCTTGTCTGTGACTTGAGAACCTTGTCTAGAAACTGCATTAATGAAACACATTTATGTTTCTTTTTACTATGTCCCCCAATGACTTACTATATATGCTATATATGTTTTTATCATGTGGCTCCTTCTCAGCTTTCATCCTTTTGAATTCTCTTTAATCCTGCACATGATTGACAGCTCCCCTCTACTTGAAAGTCTCTTCTGCTTTGTCTTCAAAGACTCTCGTCCCTCTAAACATCTCCTTCTTCCATGAATGTTCTATGGCTTCCTTCACTGGCTCTTCCTCCTCAGCTCCCAGCCCTTTGGCAATTCATAGAATTTCTATCTCTGGTCCCTGGCTCTTCCTACACATTCAACCCTGGAAAGTCTCATCCACTCACTGACTCAAATAGCCTTTTATAGCACTCTGTATTCCCAAATTTAGCCCGAACTTCACTCCTGAGCTCTGTTCCCAACTGCCTACCAGCCAGCTCCATCGATATGTTCCAATGTCACTTCAAATTTAACATGTCTCAAATTGGACTCATTAAATTCTTTTGCAGTTGAGTTTTCAAGCAAATCGTATCCTCAGTGAATCACCACCATCCACCCAGACACCGTCCTAGAAATCTCCACATCTTCACTCGTTGGCCATATTCACTTCCTTACAGAGATACTTGGGAGAAGGCTTCTTTCCGAAGACTAAAGTCTGCATTTTGAATATAAGAGTGTGGATGGCTTAATGCAAATTTATCTTTAAAATTAGAAACCCTATTCTGTGTCCAATAGAGCACCTAAAATGATAGATGTAGATTCTGAATATCAAAAGACGTGGGTTTATATGCTAGCTCTGCCTTTCATGGTCTTAGGAAAGTTAGCAAGCTTTCTTGAATCTCAGTTTTCTCATCTGCCAAATGAGTATAACAGTGACTACTTCACGCATTTTGTGGCAAGAGTAAATGAAATAAAGGATATGCTAGCCCCTGCTGGCATTCTGATACTTTTAAGAGACACTCAAAACATTTAATTTCCCTCATTCTTTTCTATCAAATGAGGCAATCATACCTGCTTAAAAATTCCTCTGCTCAAATATGTCTGAAATGTATCCCCTCCCCTTAAGAACAGGTCATAAAAGTGATCCAGCTGTGATTTGTTATTGATAAAGCTGGAGGAGGTGGCTGGAGGGTCTAACTTGCCTGACTTACAAGCCACCTGACTTATTGTCTGGAATGTACTAGTGACCTTTTTAGTGAAATCTTATTACAAGATGGTGTATTATCTTTGCTTTTAGTTCTGTGGACGGATGAGAGTTTGTTCTTGACACTCTTATACTAAGATCATTGGAATTCTGCTTGAGAACTAGCTAATAGAATTAAAGGAGCCGCCTGATAGCATTCAAAGGCAGGGCTCGGGAATAGACCTGCCAGAATTCAAATGGCTCCACAGTTGTGTGGCCTGGGGCCAATTATTTAACTTTCTAAGCCCCACTTACAATGTAGGGGTACTGCGAGTATTCAATAACATAATCAATGTGAAGGATATAGGAAGGAGCCTTTGTTCAACACACCACTAAAGAGCCATTGAACATAAAGCTTTCTCAGGGAGTGAGCAAAGTCTGGAAATTTCTATCTGTAAGAAAAGAGTAGGATGATATGGGTTAAGGAAAATAGCAGAATTCTATTAAGCAGTAATTATGACAATTGAAAGAAGACATTTAAGAGTTTTTAAATCTTAGTTTTAAATATTGCTTTCTGTATTCTCATTCTTTAGGTTCTGAAGGAAAGTCACGTTTCTTGTTTAGTGCATAATTTAGAGCACAAAATTTACGTTCTCTTTGAGCAAGGCTATTCTGTATTAAAAGCCCTCATGCTGTTATTATTTTTTCCCATTCCTCTCCATTATTCACACAGGCGAATGACCTTGTCCTTGGTCATATGATTCCGTTAACAGACACCACTACGCACTTCATTGCAGCTGTCATTAAAATACATATGCTCCTGCGGCCGGCCCGGTGACACAGCGGCTAAGTTCTCGCACTCCACTTCCGTGGCCCAGGGTTCGCTGGTTTGGATCTCGGGTGCAGAACTACGCACTGCTTGGCAAGCCATGCTGTGGCAGCCGTCCGACATATAAAGTAGAGGAAGTTGGGTGTGGATGTTAGTGCAAGGCCAATCTTCCTCAGCAAAAAGAGGAGGTTTGGTGGTAGATGTTAGCTCGGGGCTAATCTTCCTTAAAAAAAAAAAATACGTATGACCCTAACAAGAAACATGTAATTTATATAGGGCTTGAATTTCCAAAGTTTGCATTTTCAAACCTATGAAATAATGGCAAATATCACAAGCAAGCAATGAGATGACTTCTACGTTTCAAGAGTTGTTTCAACTGAATATTGGTAACCAACTACACTGGAATCGTATGAGCGTTTCACCATGGGCTTAATATAAAACGCTTCATTGTTCCCTCTCCAAAACTCCCCTTCTCACAACAAACTTTCCTACTGACTCCCTATTACCTCACCACTGGATTCTCTTTTGGATGCTGTATTCTCACTAATGTAAAAGAATTGCACTGCTCTGGAGTATCTGCATTTTATCTCCAACAAAGTCCTGAGGTTCTTGGGTAAAATTGGGGCATAGAATTTTAGCATCCAATAAATATTCCACTTCCCGACTTCACCAAACATGCTGGGGACTCCAGAAATTGAACTAACTAAATTTGGAGAATCAATTCTATCCTCTGTCTAGTCAAGCCATCCTTGCCACTAGTTATAAATATTCTTATCTTTTCTATCGCTATGATTTTGTTATGAAGTAGCGACTAAAATAATGAGAAGTAGGGTCTAATTTTACTCCTGGTTTCCTCAGGTGGATCTGGGCCACCTCGGGCAAATTGCTTAATAGTTTGTGTCTCAGTTTTCTGATCTTAGAATAGGTATTATAACAATAGTGCCTACATCATAGAATTATTGTCAAGATGATTTAAGATAATTTATATAGAATAGTTGGAACAGTCCCTTAGATAGATTAAGTGCTTGATAAATATAGGCTATTATTTGTATTGTTATTATTTTCATTGTACTCAATTCCTGAAAATACAGCAAGCTGAGACAAGGTACAATATGGAACATAAAAATCTATGGAAACCTTCAAGCCTTTCACATTTCAAATGACAGCCCAGGCTACTCAGCCAAAGAAAGCCAAAATCCTCACAAGCTGCAGCAGTATACATCCAAAATCTAAGTAGAGTGAACACTGACCAGGATGGGCAAAAATATAAGTTAATTAAAATAGAAGCACAGTTTCAAACCATGTCTTAAAAAACAAAAGTGTTCTGGGGACGGCCTGTTGGTGTAGTGGTTAAGTTTGCACACTCCACTTCAGTGGCCTTGTGTTCACAGGTCCACATCCTGGGCTCAGACATAGCCCCACTCGTCAAGCCATGCTGTGGCAGCATCCCATATAAAATACAGGAAAATTGGCATAGATGTTAGCTCAGTGACAATCTTCCTCAGGAAAAAAAAATAATGAAAAAAGTGTTTTTCATATTAATGAATTTTTCATTGCAGCCTGGGAATTTTTCAGGGTAGAAGGGTTTTGACTTTTCTGGTCCCAGTCATGGATAAATTACTCCCAGCATGGAGAAGAACCAATTAAGTATTGATAAGAAAAATATTCACCTAAATTTTATGCGCTCATTTCCACCTTCTTCTCCCAGGACAGATAGAGTTCACATTTGGGCAACTGTTCTAAATATATCCCTCCCTATTATAGTGCTGAGTAAGTACAGTCCATGAGATTAGGACTGTTAGGACAAAAACACGTCTTAATTAAAAAGAAGGAAACTACCGCTTCATCTGAGAAAGAGCTAAAGGTATTTATTTATGTTAAAAATGACAACAGTCCCCATCCTTTATATGTATCTGACAATGCTGTTCACTACATGTCATGTGGACAGCTACTGCATCATTTTCCTTTTAATACAAGGGATTTAAATGGTAAGACTATAAAGGCAGAAACAAACAAAAACATTCATTGATTATCGGATAGCTCAAGGTCATTAAAAGCAGAAATCAACCTAGTATGTAAATAGTAAGTAATGTGGTAGGTAAGATAGAAGATTTTACTGCAGACCAGAGTACTCTAAACTAACTTATTATAAAACCTTATCTTCAATTCCAAATAAACATTCAGATAATATCTAAAATGTACGCAAAATTATAACTGGCTGGCCAAGAACATGAGGAATAAAAAGAAGCTTTCTGCCTGTGGTAATCTGAATGTAAGACATGTTCTATGTAAAAATGTCAAATAGTGGTGAACGATTTGGGGGGGAGGAAAAGAAAGGAGGCCGTCTCTCCTGATCCAGCAAGAAAATATGAATGAATAAAAATGAAGCTTAAGAAATAAATAAATAAAAAGGAAATCCAGCATTATAATTGAAAAGAGAGAAAAAGTTAGACAATGAAATGACTATTGTTCAGATCATTTGGGAAGGAAAAAGAGTCTTAGATGACTCAGGACATATGCTTAGGATGAAAAGACTGAAGGAGAAAGCAGATACTGGAAAGAACTAGAAAATATGATTTAGTACAAGAAATGGGGAAATTGGTCTTAAAAATTGTGACATGAGGGGCTGGCCAGGTGATGTGGTGGTTGAGTTCACCAGCCACTTTGTTGGCCCGGGGTTCAGAGTTGGGATCCTGGGCATGGACCCACACACCACTCATCAAGCCATGCTGTGGCAGCATCCCACGTGCAAAACAGAGGAAGATTGGCACAGATGTTAGCTCAGGGATAATCTTCCTCAAGCAAAAAGAGAAAGATTAGCAAAAGATGTTAGCTCAGGGCCAATCTTCCTCCCCCACCAAAAAAAAAAAAAATTGAGACAGAGAAAAAGAGAGAGAGAGAGAAATGCTTGACATTTTATTGCACAGTATATTTTCTACAGCATTTTTCAAAAGCTGTCTTTCTTCATTCCTACTTCCAAAACTAGGCTTTCAAATTAGCCTGTGTTCTTTCCTTACTGGAAAATGCCTTCAATCTAGATATAGATGACCTCTAAGATCCCATTGACCTCAGGTCATGCATCCAGGCACTCTGGAGGGAGTTGCTGAGAACTGGGATGGGAAAGCATCGTAAGGGGAGTTCTCTTGCAGTAGATGCAAGATGCAAAATCCTGGGTATATAAACATAGACAGTTCATAGTGATACAAAGAAGCAAGTGATAAGGATCTGTAAGGATCTGTAAGGATCGAGTGTCCTAGAGTGTCCCAGAGGCAGAGCTCGGTCTTGACCTTGAAAGTAGGGTAAACTCAGGGAGGAGTTCTGCATTCCAGGAGGGGGAACAACAGAAGCAAAAGCTGGGGTAGAAACAAGTCAGTGCGTTTGCAGGACAGTGAGTGGGGGAAAATACAATTAGTAGGATTGGTTGGGTCCTATAAAGGTTCTTACCTACCAGCAGAAGGAGATGGAATTTTTTACTGTCCTATCAGGTGGACTGAGTGGTGGATTTTGAATACAAGAGAGGCATTATGAAAGAAGCATTTTAGAGAATTTACTTTGATGGTAGTATTCAGGAGGGCAGAAGATAGGACCAAAAGCAGGACCCCATTTCCATAGCCATTGTATATCAGATGATGAGTTGAAATAAAGCAGCAGACTAAATTGTTAGATTGAGTGTAGAAGTGGTGGATTAAGAGATATATAAAGAAAAATAACTTGTTGGGCTGGAGGAGAGGATGAGACTCGGCATCATCCTATTCGATGGCTAGTCCTTCTCTCCTTATTTAAGTGTTTATTTGAAAGACTTTCTTGGCACTTGAGAATAGTTGCTGAAGCATACTTTAATTCTGAGGAATGCTTATCTTATCTTCCCTGACTTACTGATCTTCTCTTTCATATCTATCACCAATCTTATCAAAAAAATTGATGTTTAGTGACTTCTAGGCAATTTCTCAATTTATCGTATGAAACTCATGTAATTCAACGAGAGAAATATCTGCAACATATATTTCAATGAATTCTGTGATTGCTAGCAACCAAACAAACTTCTAGAAGACATCTTAACTATAGGAGGAGGCTTCTGAGGTCATCTTCAGTACTAACAAAGAATGAGGAATTTAAATATAAGTAAAAGACACAAATCATCTGAAAACAGGCATTTTTAAAACTGCTTTGAATCAACACAAGTAACAAGGTTTCTATCTGAATTTCTTCTAAAAAATAAGTCTTGAAAAGTCAGTGCCACACAGTTATCGGTGGACAAAATGAAGGCAAAATATTTGAGCTTTAAATTCTTTCTCCATTCCTGATAGAAAGAGGGAAGTGGGAGGGAGACAGAGCAGAGTCAAAGGGGCACTTGAACACCAGGAATATAATTGACCTATCCATAGGGGGCATGTCATGGACACTCTGACATTGATTCAATTCTAAGTAATATCACTTGGATGTCTACAGTCCTCCCAAGAAACTTCATCTGTCCAAAAGGAACTCACATTCATGATCAATCTCCCGACTTCCCCCAAATGTGGAGCTCCTCCAAGAATTCCTCTTGTGGTGCATCCAGTTACAGGAGCTAGAGTCTTGAGAATTTTCCCAAAATCCTCCTCATCCCAACTTCTCAAATCACATCAGTACAATTCAAGTCGGGTCCGTAATGACTGTTAAACCTGCTCTGAAATATGCTTTGAATTCATCCACTCTTCTCCGTCTCTACTGCCTCCGTCCTCTTCCAAAGCAGCATTCCCTCTCACCCACACTGAGGCAATGAGGTTCTTGTTTTCTTCACATCCAATTTTCCCTTCTCTAATGCATTCTCCACGCAGAATCCAGAGAACTCCTTTTTCTTTAATGTATTTTATTTTACTATACTACTATTCTCATTAAAATTGATCAGTGGCTTCCCGTTGCACTTAGAATAAAACCACTTCTTCCAAAGGCGCACAAGACCTGCCTAGGCTGATGATTGCCCACCTCACCAAACGCATCCCCCTGAAACCTTGCTCCTGTGACTCTGGCCTCCTCTCCATTCCTTTAACATGTCCTTGCACATACTGTGCCCTCCATATTTACCCTGAATCCACTCATCCTTAGAGAGACCTTTCTAGACCTCACCAAACTACATCAGTTCTCCTGATTATTTTCTCCTTTTTAGAATCCATCCTGCTACATAGCACAAAAGATCATCTGATCTGTGATTTTATGAATATGTATATATTTGTTTCATGTCTTCTTCCTCCACAGATGGTAAAGACCATGAGAACAGAGACCTTTCTTACTATATCCCTGAAGCATAGGACAAGTCTAAGAGCAGCGTGAACCCAGTAAATACTTGATAAATAAGTGAGTCTAAAATGTAAGCTCCAGTAGGGCAGGAGCGGTATGTCACTGGTTTACAGTTGTATTCCTACTGCCCAGGGTCGTGTATTTTAGGAACATTAGCAGATGCCCCCAAAATAGTAGATCGATAAACAAAGGAGAGAGTTCACGGTTTTTCCTGCTGATAGCTGATTCCATTAAGAGACAGGTGTAATTGTAGAAAATTCTTTCTCAAAGTGAATTGGATTCTCTCAGTCTATCGCTTCTCTGGTTTTGCCCTTTGATCTAAGTCTGACTACACACAATAAGGTTAGTCTCTCCTCAGCATGAAGTTGGGACATACCGTGTCCCTCCTGTCATCCCTTAACCAATCTTAAGGGCATGACATGACTTACAGACTCTTGCTCGTTCTGCTTGAGGTTCTTTGTATATGTTATAGTTTTATAATTTTTCCTCTTGAAATGCACTGTCCTACACTGTACCTGTGACATATACTACGGTATTATTGTCCCCATCTTTCCATACTGGATATTTCTATTAACATTGCCTAGTTACATATCGTGGCAGTCAGGCTGTAGTATTAATGCATATTAAATTTTCAACACACTGTGAAACTCCAGGGATGCAATTAAACCAGGTCATCTGCTTCCAGTACTTATTATGCATTGGATTTTCTGAACCTAGGTTAGGATTTTACACTTATTCCTGGTAAATAACAATGAGAATTGACGCCAATGTCCACGTGCTTGAGATCTCTTTGCGTCCTGGTGCAGTCATCCAGTGTCCTAACTCTCCGTCTCAGTTGTATGTCATGCAATACCCCGGTGTCGACTGTACCCTCATTCTTAAAACTCTCCTCCCTTATCTTTTAAGAAATCACTGTCTCCCGTCATCTTTCTAACTGCTCGTTCTCAGTCTCCTCTTAGGCTTTCTTCTATTTACTCCTTCACTCATTCATTTGGTAAGTCGTGAAATAAATGTTTATTGAGCTTCTCCTCTGTGTCAGAGCCTGGGTAGGAGTCCTGGCTGGAAATACAAAGGTGTATGAGTCCCAGCCTTTGTCTTCAAGCCCATTTCCTAAAAGTCCCTTGGTCTTCACTTATCACTGGGCAATTTTACCTATAATCTTTACTAAAAATGTATGCTCTGCTAAATCTTAAACCAATGTGTCCAGCTTTATAATCTCCCCTGAACTCTAGAAGCTTATTTTCAATGGCTTACTAAACTTCACTTAATTATCCCACAAAAACCCTGACACTCAACAGGGCCAAGCTTAACTTATTATTTATCATTACCCTTACCCCCATACATGAAGCTTCCTATATTCCTGATCTTGATTGATGGCTTCATCATTTGCCCGGCAAACCACCACTGCTAGTTTGCTAAACTAGAAAACTGGGTACCATTTCAGATTTCCTATTATTTACCTTTCACATAAAATGGGTCACCAGTTCCTGTCAATTAAAGCTCATAAATATCTCAAATATCTTGCTTCCTCTGCATCCCTACTGCTACTATTTGAGCTATCTTCTATCAAATGGATTATTCCTGTATTCTTCTAAATGACTTGATACTTCTAATCCCATTCTCTTCAAATCCATCCTCCACACTGCTATCAGGATGCCAAAAAGAATGAAGGCGGTTTACAAAACACGTGTCCTATATAGTAGCAAGGCTGCAATGAACAAAAGAAGTAATAAACCATATGGCAAATAAAACATAATCCAGGAAAATAAGGTGAAGCCAGGAATAATATCTAACAATTATTCGTTCTTACTAGGATCCTGACACTGCTCTAAGTCCTTTGCATGTGTTATCTCGTTCAATCACAGACGCCCCTATGAGGACTGATAAGGAAACTGAAAGGTTAACATGTCCAAGGTCACTTGGCTGGTGACTAGTAGATCTGAACCCAAGCTGTCTGTCTCCAGGGCTCACGGTCTTAATCGCTCACTATGGTGCCTCCTAAGAATCAAACAGAAGTACAAAAGTTATGCCATGAAGTTTTATATACTTGCTACAGGCGGTCAGCAGATTTAAGTCTTAACTGTCAAACAACCAACACAAAGAGCAAAGAAAACAGTTACAAAATTCACAGTGTCAGAAAGTAAAAACAAACCAGTTGCCCATGGACAATACTGCAATGCTTAATGCTAAGATCAATAAAAAAATGAGGGCAAACTGACATAAGCCGATTTGGCTGCTCAAAACTGTCGAGTTCTTTATATCCTCTGATGCTCAGAGGTAGATAAGAGCCACAGGTTCTCTCCCACAACAGCCACACCATGCCACCATGGTACGCTGTGATGAAAGCGGGTCTCAGTCTGAATTCTGACACTCCTTTCAACATTTAGTAACAACCAGGCAGAAAAAACACTGTCATGTGACCTTATAACTTTGGTAAAGTCTCAGCTTCTGCCTCAAGCACTCTGGCAAGCACCTTGCAAGAATGGTTTACTCAAAGCAGATGTAGCCATATTCTAGCAGCCAAACTGACCAGCCTTCTAGTCTGCCCAGGTCCCGAATCCTCTGTTGAGTGGCAGGACATCTGCACCCTTGCTGGGCCACTTCCCACTCATGCAAGGATGATGGTACTTTTATAACATTTTCAGCAAATCTACCAACTTTGAATGCCAGTCAAACACCAATGAATACTTATTTCTATCATCTCTTTGTAAGGAGTTCTTAAACTTTTGAGGCCATAGACCCGTTTGGCAGTCAGATGAAACCTGTGCATTACTTCTCAGAACAATGTTTTTAAATGCATTAAAAAAAAAAAAAAAGACATTTCACAGAAAGCCAATTATATTGGAATGGGGTTATCAAAAATAATGTAATAAAAATATGTGCTTGTCTTGGAAAGCATTGAATAATAACACCTGAAAACTATTATAGCTCTGAAGCAATGATGAGTAAATTGTATTTTGCGATATCTGCAATAACTCTAATGCTACATGAAAATTGATCAAATTGTTGGCAAACCCTAAAGCAAGATAAAAGATTCTCTTTAAATGATGTCAATATTTCATGGCATCAGATGATGACAACTTAAGGTATTCATCTCCAAATTAGACATATTCCTAACACAGGGACCTGAAAAAAAACAAGACCATAGACCAGGGCAGATGTTTTCTAGGCTAGAAATAAATCAGCAAGCAACTTTGTTGTAACTTGAATGACAGTATTAACATATGAAAAGAACCTAGCAACTGATGGGTATACAAAACCTATAGGAACAGAAAATGTGAAAGTAGAAAGAGCTAGTCTGCTCATCCAGCACTATCTGGGGGAAGAATCCAGAATCTTGTTTTTATAAAACATTCAGATGTAAAGGTGCTTTTGACTATAGCTATTCTTACCTATTGTGTGCTGATTTTTAGTTTAACTCTCCAAACATGGTGAGGAGGCACGGGGGCTGCCTTGGCTGATATCCTTATACTCCAGGGACCTTCCACATCAGAGGCACTTGATTAGGGTCCATGGACCTTTAAGACGTCTAGGGACAGTCATCAAGGAGTCTCTGATCCTTCTGAATGTGGGTACAAACTAGAGTGTAAGCAGATAATGCACAGCTCTCACTGGATTCTCAAAAGGGATCTTAACTCACCAAAAAATAAGAAACATTTTCCTACGCTATTTTTTTTTTCCTTCCAGGGCACACCTGTTCATCTCCATGGCAATAGTTTTGCATTGCTTTCCTGGGTATATTTTTTTATTTCACAAATTTCAGTTTGAATCTTTCTTGACCTTGTCAAGAAATCTCGTGCCCAAAATTTCCTCATATCCTTGCAAAAGACACTAAACGCCTTTCCAGAAAAGTCCTTCTAGAGTGTGAGCACCAGTTATGTAAAGTGCCTCTCCCTGGCCCCACTGCCACCTGCAGGATTTAGGGTGGGTGCTCACTGAGTTTGAAGTCAACACAGGAAGTGTCTAAAAAGCAAAAACCTCCCCCTTCTCGGGTTTTCCTCCTTCTAGACTCAACTTCGTGCTTGGGAGCTCAGGAGTCTGGATGAAGGAAACGGAAAGGCCATCATCACATTGTTCTAAATAGGTAGCTACTTGGAAGCACGTAAAGAACTATGAAGAAGCCCATGAAACTAGAAGCAAACTACAAATGCTTAGAAGGAGATTCGACCCATCACTCATGCACAAATTGTGGTTCAGTCTCTATTGTCCTGGGGGCTCCAACTGGGGAATGTGTCTCCTTGTTGACATAGGGCGGTCCTAGAACAAAGAAAGTTGATGACATAAACATATCCTTTTCCCCAGCACTTGAGTGTGTGTGATTTAACCTTTAACTCTTGCTTGTTGATGTAGGTGAGATGTCAAATACTTTCTACTGAGCTGTTGGCAACTGTTTAAAGTGTTTTCATCACCCTTCCACTAAGGCGAAGCCAGGCTCGGGATAACCCGTCACTGTAATGGAGTCGCTTCCCCCACCTTCTCTCTTCTCTCTCTGTCGCTTCCTCCAGACTGAAACCGGAAAGCAGTGACAAAGACCAGGGATCAGCCTGGTAGTCATTGTAAATTGCTGTTACTTAAAGCGTCGCTTCCTGTTATTTGAAAGAATACACTCTAACATGCAGTAAAGACTGAGATCTTGTGACCAACTGTGAACAAATGATTTAAATTGTGACACGAACAATCAGAAGTCCAGTATCAGATACTGTAATCCCAATTTCATCCTCATTTAATTCTTTAGACTCAGAAATAAAGCCTCTTGCTTCCTCTAGACCAAACCTCTGTCGTGAAATGACAAAACAGCACCTTTGACTCACTTCATACTTAGAGGAAACACATTCCAACATTTCCTGCGGCTAAACCCAAACATACTCATTTAGGGCAAAAATTTTAAATGGATATATTTCTGTTTCATGTTTAAGCCAAAAATATAAAGTTCTTGCTAGGTTTGCCTTTGCACGACAAAGGTCCTTCCACTACCAAAAGGGGGGGGAAAGCATAAAAGTTTTCAGCTGTATAATTTCATATGCATTTTTTTCTTAATGATCATCATTCTTGTTCCCATAGAGATAGGAGACAATTCTGCTGGAAGAATTGTCTCTTAGGCTAGTGGCAAAATCATAGCACATATGTAACACACACATGGAGAAATCAGCTTGGCTAAACTAGACGCCACCCATTAGCATTTTCATCTTTTCAGCCTGGAACTTGCACTCACTTCTTGGAAAGGAAATCTGTTTCATTATAAGTAAACTGGTTATGCCAAATGCACAAAAATAACAGTGGGAGGTGGTGGGGTGGCAGTAGGATGGAGGAAGGTCATGCATGACTCAGAGAAGCTTGGCTTCTATAATTAATATTTTTAAGTCATCTTACCTCACATTTAAAATAGAATTATATGATCAGAGGGAAAAAACTAGCATATAGCTAAAGTAGGGTCTCTAAATCATACATACAACACACAGATATTATCACATAGTTAAGGTAAGGTGTGTTGAAATTATACATACATGTATATACACATACATATATATAAATAATCACACATAGTGTCTTTTGTGTGTTTATTGGATGTGGATTTTTAAGTCATCATGCCACGTAATATAAAACTATCTCAGCTGAATTGTTTCCTGGACAACTCATTAAAATCTTTCCACAAGAATGTTTAAAATAGCCATAGACTTACTTCTCGTTTCTCCGTCATTTTGAGCAGTCATACCCATTACGACACCTCGAGAGGAAGAAGTGGAAAGTCAGGGACTTTTGGAATCACGATGCCTGTCTCAGACACCATCTTTGTATCACTCCGTGCACTAAATAATTCAGTAGCCCAATGGCTTTAAAGAGTTCATGTACAAGTCAGAAATAGCCTTAAGGATTATCACCTAAAGGTGACCCTTGACACAGAAGTTCCATCTGTAGAAAATAAGTCTTAGGGAACTGATAAAGTATGGTGTAAGTCGTTAACCATTAGCCCCAAATTCAGGTTTAAGGCATAGCAAATTGCTAAACTACAAGTGAGAGAATATGAAAGCCAACATGGCTCAATCCGACACAGCAGTGACTATCCACGGAGCTAAATATTTTGTGGCGTTCAGATTTTAACTCACAGGTAGACAGGAAAGGACAAGATCAAAGGGCAGGGAGAAATAAGGCTCTACACCGTACCAGAGCACACCCTGAAATGACACAGTTTAGTCAAAAGCCAATATTACTTGACTGAATTTGACAGTTTCTTTTTTTTTTCAGATTGGCACCTGAGCTAACAACTGTTGCCAATCTTTTTTTTTTTTTTTTTTATCCCCAAATCCCCCCAGTACACAGTTGTATATTTTAATTGTGGGTCCTTCTAGTTGTGGCCTGTGGGATGCCGCCTCATCATGGCCTGATGAGAGGTGCCATGTCTGCGCCCAGGATCCGAACCGTCATAACCCTGGGCCGCCAAAGCGGAGCCGTCGAACTTAACCACTCGGCCACGGGGCCAGCCCCTGGTAGTCTCTTAAAAATAAAATTTCATCAAATGACTTTTGATATGCAGGCAAAGCTTGCAACTCCACAAATTGTATTTTGTTTTTTGAAAGTATTTTATTAAATTTGTGGGATAAAATGTATCTTTTGTGGCATTTAGGAGCACCAATACTTAAAAGCACTATACTTAAAAGAAAACAAAGGAAGGAACCAAGAATCGGGGGGCTGGTAGAAGTGCCTCATGGCAGAAGACCACCACGAGGAGCTGCGTGTCCAAGAAGCAGCGAGTGGGATGTGACCTGTTTGCTTACAGTGGCTTTGAATCTGCCTCATATCTAAGTGTTCACTGCTGCCGAGTTGCGGCAGGCGTGTGTTCTGACCCTTCCTCCACTTTTCCACTCCTTCCTAATCATTCTGGGGATCCCTCTCCCCTATTTGTTTCCCTTACATGTTTCCCTTTTGTTCTTCTTTTTCTTCTAGTCTCCATGCTGTTGATAAAACCTATAATGCCTTCGAAAATTGCAAATGATATTTTATTATGCCCACAAATCCAAATGTAGACATATAGCAAACACACACATGTACAATTTGCTCACTATTGTGAATCAAATAAATAAAGAATTTTCTGGCTATCTATAATAGCATACTTGTTAGATGAATGAATTAACAAATAGTACATTACATATTTACCTGGCATGTCATTTGGTGCATTATAAAATAAGGAACATACCAGACCCAATTCCATCAGAAGCATTTGGAGAGAGAGAGGAGAAATCTAAGGGTGATTCATTCCCTTTCCCCACGGCCTGCGTGGCCCCACATGGCTACCCATGAGCACTTCTTCAGACCCCTCACCTTCACACTCTCCCCTTTCAGTCTCGCTAGCCATCATTCAGTCGTTTCATGCTCCTTCTTGCCATGTGATCTTTTCACATTATTTTCAATTTGCTTATACCATATTGACTTTTGTGCTCTCACTGTTACAAAGTCCTATTGATATTGCTCATAATTCCTCGCTCACTCAGGTATGTAGTATTGTTCATTTGGGATGAAATGTCCCTAAGACAAAGTACACAGTACTTGTGTTTGTGATGAAATATATCAACATATTGAGACAATTCAACTGGAATAAAGAATCAATTTACTCTAGTGGAGTGAAGAAATTCAACTGATTGTTTGGCCTCCTGCCCCCAAAACAATAGGTTGATTGACCAGCTTATTCTTCTCTCCTCCTCCAACAATTTAGTTTGTTTTATGTTTTTGAAACCAAAGGTTTCTTTAGGGCGTCTTTCTCTCGATCTGAATGAGGCACATTAAAAAGGAAAAAGGCAATCAAGAGCATGCTTATTTGAAAGTTAACAAAAACAGTTTTCATTTTTAAGTAAGAGTGAGCAAGCTCCCAGCAACATGCACACACAAAAAGACAAAGAAAAGGAATAGAATTTTAACTATAAAATTTGCTTTAACTTACTGAATTTACTTTAATTTACTTAAATGATAGTATGGAATGTTGGCAATGGTGCTATAAAATGATGTTCTTATTGGAGCAATAATACATTGACACATCTTTTTTGGAAAATGACTGCCAATGTTTTGGAAAAAATTGAACATAAGTTGGCAATTTATTTAAAATTTTGCGCTTCACCTAGTAATTCTATCACTATACATCTAGTCTAAAATGTAAATCTAAGGTAAACACCAAGATTTATGTAGAAGTCTATTATTCTTTACAGCAATGTTCTAAACAGCAAGAGTGGCAGCAA
Source organism: Equus quagga (assembly GCF_021613505.1). Lineage (NCBI taxonomy): Eukaryota > Metazoa > Chordata > Mammalia > Perissodactyla > Equidae > Equus > Equus quagga. The sequence continues at coordinate 89,818,986 of NC_060275.1, forward strand.
CGTAAATTCTGACAATTGGAGTATATTTAAATTTTGATAACTCTAGAATTAATATTATCTGGATATTGAAAATCAGATTTTCAAAGACTACTACATGACGTAAAAATGTACGTGATGTTCATAAAGAAAACGCAGGATATTAACTTATATATGTAGCAATACCCAATGTATAAATGTATGTAAATAAATGTAAATGAATAAAACACAAAGATGATTATAGATAGATGAAAGAAATAAAGAAAAAAGAAATTGGAATGAAATAAACCAAAATGGTAGATATATTTGGATAGTAGGATTACAGACGATTTTGATATCATTTTTCTACTTTTCTGTGTTTTCCAAATTTTCTTTACTCAAGTGTTAATTTTTCTTTTAATCCAATCAACATTTTTTCATCTACCTCTACAATCTCCACCAACCTCATTAAATTCTTTTAAGTAAGCTAGCACCTTCTTTCTTACATCATCACCTTAAAATATTTTTCCTAAGATACTGCTGCTGGCTGACAGTCTCCCATCTGCCCCCTTGCTTGGCTGTGTTAACTCTGATAAGGGCCCTCCTCATGCTTTAGACTCCTGCATATTGGCTCTTTGTAGCCTCATCATTCAGATATCATTGTTGATATTCATAGTGTCTTGGGTGAGAGAGCCCCTAAAAACAGAGCTTAAGAATGGGCTTCAGATATATATGATTTATTAAGGGAGTCATCTTTAGGAAAAACCTGAAAGAAATTAGATTAAGCTGGAGGGTAAAAGGGAAGGAGCCAAGGAAAGACAGAGACTCAGGTAAAGTGGAGCCTTGTTTGGTACATGGGAGACAGGAGCATAAATTACACCACAGGCTTGTTTCACCTTGAGGATATGTGCCTAGGCTTTTGTAATCCTAATCCTGTCAATCACTGGCCACTCAGTGAGGGTAGGGGGAGACTAGTGACACTGTCACCTCCCCAGCATGTGGTTCCCATTAGCTAATGGCAGCTCTTCAGGAAGAGCTCAAAACACCTAAGGGGCTGATGGATGCACCAGCTGGCAAAGGAAATCTGGATGGGGCACCAACAGAATCTACTACCCATCGTGATGATAGAAGAGAGGAGGAGAGGGAAATGGGGGGAGGAGGAGAGAATTTCAAACAAATCCAGGTAGTGTGAAAAGGACACACTTTTTAAGTGATGCTCCCATCCCAACTTGGAAGAATGCTGATTCAGGGCAATGCAACTGCAACAGTCCAGGATTATAGGAGACCACCAGCAGATTGGAATTATATGAAGGCATTTAAAGTTCCACAAACTTTTTAACACAGGGGCTTAAAAAGATTCCTTTTTAGAGGGGCAGTCTATTTGCTCTGAACTCCTGAGAAAGGTTGAACAGCAGGTGTACTTAATTTCTTCTAACACCAATACTTTTTCCATACAATTGTAAGCTCTAAAAAAAACTGCTAGTTTTTCCCTAGAGATGGCCTAATTTTGGAAGTGGATGAAAGGACTCCTTGGTCCAGTGGTGAAAATTACTGAGATGCTGAGGTAAGAGGATCTATAAACAATCCTATAAAAACCTCCACCAATTCTAGCTTTGATGTCCTTGTGTTGCTAGCAAGTATGATATACTTTCCAAATGTTCCTCTTCATTCAGTTATGCTGTATGAGCTGAGCTGTAAGGGATGGTTAAGACATCCCTCTGGGAGCAGAACAATTTAAGTCTTATGAGAATTACTTCAGATATTTTCAAGGCCTAGATCTACAGGTTCAAAATCTGGTGTCACTTGGGCGAAGAAGTCAATCAAGTCTGTCCCTGGATGTCAGCTATGTCCCAAAACACCCTGCCTTTCAACACATTATGATCATATTGTGCAGATCCAAAAAAGAGCCTGTTTTTCTCTCTAATTCCCGCATAATTCACAGAGGAGAAAGCTCAAAGCAGACAGTGAAAATATTAACAAGTGTTAACACGGTATGTGCAGAGGTAGGGAAGAAATTGTTAGAAATGCTAGGAAAAGAAAGAAAGAAAGAAAGAAGTGGAAAAGGAAAGAAACATTTGAAAAACATCTTTCTCTTTACGAAGCAATTTGTTTCCTAACTATTTTGTGGCTCCAGTGATAGTCTTCAGGAAACTTGATGATGTCATTTCCTTTCAATTGGCCAGTTACATAAATGTTGGAAAAGAGCCAAGTAAAACAGCCCTCAAACAGATGGCCATGTGTGTAAATGCCAGCAAGTGAGAAGAGCCATTTGCAGTTATTTTATTTTTTTTTTTACCCCACACATGGTATAATGTTTATTTTACAACCTCTCTTATGGACCCATGTGGATCATTCTTGTCATTTTTTCAGAAAGAAAAATCCCAAAGGAAGCAGTCATAAAATACAAAAGACAAATCATGAAATAGTGAAAAATAAGGTAACAAGCAGAGGTGAGCATTGCGTTGAGAGAATATAAACTATCAAAGAGTGGTCTACACAGAGTGATCCAATGTGCCAGGAAGGGAATATCTCTAACCACCAGGAAATTTCAAGGGAGGGAGATTTCATAACAAAGCAAATGAATCCACCTTATGAGTCTCAAGCAGTTGGAACCGAAATGCCTGCATGGCTTTTACAAAAAAGGCACACTTTGTAGATTGACTTTTCTTCCTTCAAAGCAAATCTGAATGTTGCTACAGAGTTCCTTCACCATGAGTGGTCCACACATCCCTGCTCCAAGTACATATTGATGCAATCAAGAGGAGTTTACTCTCTTGTAACTGTGAAGAATTTCAGTTATGCATAATAAAGCACAGCAAGGAGTTTGAGGCTTTTTAGCTTCAAAAACTAAATTCTGTTCTTGTTGTCTGCAATGACTGATAACAGCATTTTCTGTTCTTGCTACTAATGAAAATGAAATACGAGTTTTCTTTTAATATCTAGTACAGCATGTGTTATGCAGGTTCAAAGAAAAGTAAGTTAATCCTTCATGAGTTCTATGAATTAGCTTCCTTTGATATTTCAATATTTCAATTAAATAAGGACTTGTAAGTTAAAAATAACTACCCTCTTAAATCCAGGTGGCATTGATAACAGCAGGGAGGGAAAAAAATCAGAGTAAGCTAGTCATGGTCCTGCTTTTGATTGTTTTCTTCTCTGCGAAAATGTTTCTTTTACTTCCATGGAGCTTAAAGAATTTGCTTTCTCTTTTATCTATCAAATTTGCACAAGTATGTAGCTATGCATTTTAATCTCTACTTGAACATATAGCAGTAAGATGTCAGATTTATTTTTTTACAAGTATTTATTAATCACGGGCCAATGATTGTGCTAGAAATGGATGATAAAGAGATACCAAATGAGGGATCATTACCCAAATAGGTCAAATAATTTACAGACTCTTATTTAAATGTTACTTATTTGGTCTTTTCAAAGCTTCTACCTCCTTCTGTGCAATTCTAACGCTTGGATCCCAGGAAAATATTTGGAACTCCGTTATTTCCTGTGAGAATTCTATACCTCTTAGGTCAGAGAAGGACAGTTTTAGAGACCCTGTTACCTTAAGGTAGGATTGTGTCCTCAAAAGGTTTATATGTTTATTTTGGACCCTGCTGCCTGAACTCCACCAAGCAGAGTAATAAGTTCCATATGCCCATTTTTTTGAAGAACACATTTTCAAAGCAGCAAATGTTTTGACGGATTGGCTCTTGGAGAGCCTGAATACTGTTATACACATCGTTTAGCATTTCACAAGGCCCCTACTGTTAAATTCTGGGAATGGGGCCAGGGTAACCTACCTACTGGCACTCTTAAGTAACATTAAAATATTGAGAATTCTTAACCATCGTGCTTCGCTAAGACATATTTGGAATGCGCAGATTTCTTTGCTGCTATGGAATTGTGTGAATTCGTGTGTGTGTGTGTGTATGCGTGTGTGTACGTTATAAGTAAAAGAAAGGAACAGGCCCTTAGAGTCACTAAATGAACAAAAAGATTTGATAATGGGAATTTTGAATGTTTCAACTTTTAAATTTTTCACCTAAAGTAGTTATTGAATTGTGATCTTAAATATACATATGAGAAGCAATAGAAAGTGATAAAAATACAATAGTGAGTACACAATAGGTTTCAATGCTGCTTTCTCCAAGTCAAGAATTTCATAAAGTCTTCTGCCGCCTAATGTTATCATTCTATACAACCTGTGTTACTCATCTCATTTGAAATTTCTATTTTTAAGAATTATCTCAAATCTTTCTCAGGACCTAGGATGAAATCTTTAGGAAATTTTAGGAAACATTTCCAAAAGCCAAATATGAAGACTATATCTGTGTATAGCCACTAAATCTACTATTCCTAATTATTTTCTTTTAACTTATTGGTTTCTGAATTACTCTCATACAATCTATCTTTTTGTTAAAATCTTATTAATATTTCTGCATCTGGTCTCTCTCATTGTTCCAATATCTGTTTTGTCTTAGTCTATGTATGACAAAAATACCGTAGACTGGATGATTTGTAAACAACAGAAATTTATTTCTTGCAGTTCCAGAGTCTGGGAAGTCCAAAATCAAGGTACCAGCAGATTCAGTGTTTGGTGAAGGCTCACATTCTGGTTCATAGTTGGTGCCTTCTAGCTGTATCCTCACATGGAAGAAGGGGCAAGGGAGCTCTCTGGGGTCTCTTTTATAAGATACTAATGCTATTCATGAGGGCTCCATTCTCATGACCTAATCACCTTTCAAAGGCCCCACCTCCAAATACCATCATATTGAGGAAATAGATTTCAGCATATGAATTTTGGAGGGACACAGATACTCAATCTGTAGCACGTCTGTTTGAAGGAAGTATTATATACAGTGATCTGAGTGTTCAAAATGAAATTCACAAGGAGGCAATATAGTAAGGAAAACAGTCAGATGCCTAAATTGAAATCCCAGGTATACCCTTAAGAACATTGAGATCTTGAGCCTATCTTCTCTTATCTCTTGGAAGCCTCTTTATCCTCATCTGTGAAAGACTCACCTCATAGAGCTAATTTGAAATTTAGGAAGATAATCTACATATGGTCTGATGTGTAGTAGATGTCCATAAATTTTTAGGTAACATTATTATTAATATTATTATTATTGAGATATTAATTGATGGCCTACTATTGGCCAGGCAGGTACAGGATGGTCCAAGTCCCCTGTTCCACGGAGAACCTAGTGGAGCAGACAGAAAATAAACAATAATTAAACGCAAAGAAAGCAGAATTTCAGGCATCATTAAATACTGGGAAGAAAACAGAGTAATGTTCTGGGAGTAACTAGAAGGAGTGGACATTAGCTGAGATGCCCAAGACAGCCTATTCAAGGAGGTGGTGTGATGCTCTCCGAAGAGTGGATGATGAATAGGAACCTGTTGTTCAAGGATGAGGGGAGAGCATTCCAGGCAGAGGTGGAAAGAAGGCCCATGTCAATGGAGAGTAGAGGGTGAGGGTGAGGTGGGATGAGAAGGAAGAGGAAGTAGGCAGGGATCAGATGCATGCTTTCCCATTTGGTTGTTTCTTTTTAAACTGGAGATCATCATATTTATATTTTAAATGATTAAAAAGAAATTATTCTCATTTGAGGATGGAACAGGGAAAGTACGTTCAAGTTGTATTTTCTTTGGTTTGGTTTAGTTTTTCAAGGCTTGTATCCAGGGTGGTCTTTCTTTGTGGTGGGTGTGAGACTGTGCCATTCATATTGTTACATATTTTGAAAATCACATCTTGTATCTAATAGTTTTTTACTAGGAAAAATACAGATGGATTTTTTTTTAAAAAAAACTAGAATAATGAATGTGCCCAACAACTTGTCAGTGAAAGAAGACATCATAAAATATTTATTTAGGATGTCATGATCAACATTCATCTCTTTTCACAAGTAATTATACTAGGTCATTGATGGTTGTTCAGTTTTCTAGCTGATTAACCCAGTCTTTTAAGTCATGGCCCACTCAATTACAATGACGTTGCAATCTACTATAAAGAATGTTGCTTTCTAATACAATGAACAATGACATACATATTCTTAAGGATAATTTATATATGCTTCTATAAATGAAGAACAATAGACAGCAAAATTAGCAATTGGACCATCCTAGGTAAAAAACAAAAATTTCTCACAGAATTGTAAAATTTCAGGATGGAAGATTGATGTCCAAACCATCATTATAAAGATGAAGAAAATTAAACCCAAAGAAGTCAGATACACTTTCACACAATCACTTAATCAAAAAGATAAGGTTCTAACTAGAATCCAAATTACTTAATTCCCTGGCTCGTAATCTTTCTAGATATAAACACACAGGGACTTATACGTTTGCTGTGTATGATCAAAATTGGATTCTTATAGAGATTACAGGAAAAATAAATTAAAGCTTTCATTCAATCATTATTATATGAATGCATTATATGGAATATTCATCTAAAACCAAATAATCCTCATTAGTAGTTCTAAAATATGAAAAATGAAAGACTAAGTTACAGGAAAGTTGTATGCCCTACTTTGCAAAAATTTAAAGGGATTTGGGATAAACAGGAGTTCAGGTTTTGGTCCTCAGGCTATGACCAGACTCCTAGATTTATCTATTTTTAAAACTGCAAGAGACTATGGCAATTACGTGCTAACTTCTTCCATGAGGTTATAGCCAGAGGGCATGATATCTACTTAAAGAGGAGCATGACGATTTCGAAACTGAGACCTCGATTTTTTTGTTTTTTTTCCAAACTGAGAAATATACTTTCAAAATCCAACAGAGTTTCCCACTGTCTCAGCTGATGAGTGGTAGAACCAAAGATCTCCGACCTACCAATGCCACCAGTGCCATGTCAACGTGTCCTAGCCACCAGAGAGTGATATACAGGAGTCTGGGTTTGAAACTCACTAATGCAAATCAGTAATAGATAAGGAATGCTGATGATGTCATCCTCCAGGGTGGCTGGATCAAGGGCCTATGGTACCTAATGCTCAGTAGTGACCTGAAGGTCATGGAAACTAGGGATGCCCAGGATCAGATCATGAACATCTACAGGTAGGCATTAGACTTTGTCTGTGTCTCAAAGGTGGAGCAGATGGCAGACAGCAATGTCAGGAACAAGCAAACACACATTAAGGTGCAAAGCACAGGGAAAGAGAGGAAGAAAATGAATATTTATTAAATACTTTCTATGAGCTGAGCTCTGTGGGAGTCACTTTGAACGTGATATCATTTAAGTTTCCCAAAGTCCTTTGAAGAAGGGATTACAGCTATTTCTTAAAGAAGCAAAATGAGGAACAGAGAAGTTAAATAATTTCTTCAAAATGGCGTAGTTACTCAGTGGAGCAGCCAGAATTTGAACAAATTCTAAGTCAAAGCTCCTCCCACTAAATTGAGGCTTGAGTGCATAACCTGGTTTTACATCCAGTGAGGGCACCCAGGTATGAGAAGCAAGATAACATTCATAGGTTTGGTCAAGTAATTCCAAAGAATTGCTGTTTTATTTTTCAAATTCCAAAGAATTGCCGTTCTATTTTTTTGAGACAAGTGGCAAACTAAAAGGCTTGCCAAGTTTCACATAGAACAATAGTATTGGTTCTTAGACCTGGGATTAATTTTTTTTTCCTCCACTTTCTTGCAATATCAGAAGTGAAACCGAGTTCCAGAAAAAATGTCTCATGCATACAGTGAGAATTGAAATATAAATAAGTATGTGTCCCAACTGCTGATGGCCATCGCTGCCTCAAAGCTCTCAAATCTAAAAATTTCCCACATCTTTCCTGACCCATCAGGGATTGCTGTTCCCTAACATTAGTTTGATAAATTTTCACTTCTAAAATCCAAATTTTCAGCTCCTATAACAAAACAGGTCAAATCAGCTAATGCATAGAAAATGACAGCCCACTGGCCCACTGATGGTTATTTTTATAGACAAAATAATCAAACTCTACCCCTGCTCCAGTGAGTAAGAATAAAGATGGCTTATGCTCCAAGGGCTCACATGATAGAGCAGGGAATTAAGGTTTGACGGCTCCTCACTTCGTGGTCAGGTACCAGCAAGATCTGGCAATAAAGGTCTGAAGGCATAACCACATTTTGAGAACCAGTACATCCAAGATGTGGTCGATCCAGTGGCTCTCCTTTCTCAATGAATATTAAGCAGAAGTAGTCCTGTTGTTATACCAATAGGATAATTAGAACACAAGCTAGTGTTTATTGAGCACCTAACATGGGTTAGGTCTATATGGGCACCTTATATTTGATTCTTATATGGGTCTATGAGGTGGGCATTATTATTCTTGTTGGTAGTAAGGACGTTGAAGTTCAAAGAGATTATGTACCTTCTCCAAGTCCACAGAGTAAGTGGCAGCACAGGCCATTAGGTTGAGCCTTGGACACAACTGCTCAGTGGGTCCAATTTCCTCTGTGTGAGTCAGATAGTCAGATTTTTGCAACATGCTTACTGTTGCAGAGAACTCAGAATAGGGAGGTAGATTGTATAGCAAATTGTAAAAGACTAGTATTTTATAGTGAGCATAAGTTTTAAGAGTTACCTATTGGGTCAAACCTATTTCCCATCCACCTGGTGATATGCTTCTGCCTCAAACATTCTAATTCACCTTGAGCTTATGAATCCTTCAACCATGTGTTTACCTGAAAACTCCCTCAACGTATTTGTGTTTTCAGTCTCGACCACCTCTTAGAAGATTACCTCACTGATACACAACATAAATGCCGATAGTAATCAAAGCAGTTAATATTTATTTAGTGCTTGTTCTGTGCCCTTAATTATCTCAATAAATCCTTACAACAGCCCTGCGAGGGAGACACTACTATTGATCTCTATTGGAGATGAGGAAATTGAGGCTTAGTGAGGAAATTGAGATCTACCACCAAGGATACACAATTAGTAAATGGCAAAACAAGGTCTCAATCCACCTCTGAGTCCACAAGGAATATTCCTAAACCCTCTATTCAAGCTGTGGTCCCCAGACGAGCGACAGCATCATTTGAGATCTTGTTAGAAACAGAATCTTAGGTCCCACCCTGGACTTACTAAGTACAAATCTACATTTTAACAAGATCTGCAGGTGTTGGACATACACACTGAAGTCTGAGAAGTCCTGCTTTCAATGACACACTGGACTGGAGGTAGGATGGCTAATGGTCCTGGTTCACTCAGGATGGAAGACTGCTTGGGATGTGGGATTTCAGTGCTGAAACCAGGCAAGTTTCAGGCAGACTGGGGCGACTCACCCTCACCAGGAGACTAGTGCATTGGGCTGCTCTGCAGAGACATCCTGAGTATGTTCCCCTTTCGTGGGCCTGGAGCACTTACTGTGCTGGCTTTCAACCTGCCCTGTGGTTCCAGGAGCTTGCTGAGTGTGTCTTCAGATAGTGCTACTGATATGGAACGGGCATGCCGTGGAGGAAAGATGGGCCTTAAGCTCTCAAATCTCTAGGAGTTATCAACGTCCACGTTTGCGTCCCCGAAACTTGACTTTTGACTTAGGCCATGATAGGAAAGATCCTTGTCCCTTTCCTTAATCTTCCTCATTCCCTTATAATCTCAAATCAAAACATTATAATTGCAAATAAGAACATTCCCACTCCTGTTTTATGGGATCATTCATTCAGTTCTTGAATCTGTTTTTCTAAAGTTTCAGCACAATCCAGATATGTGAAAAACTCTCATTATTTTAATGTTAATGATTTTCATAAGAGAAAATTTAATCCATGTGTTTATAACTCATTCAAACATCATCATGTTATTCATTGTGGAAACCACTAAGCCTTAAACCATTGCTACAGATTTCTTCTTGTGAAGGAGAAGTTATAGATTTTATAACCCAAATCAGGCCCAAAAGAGGGAGCTCATCTTGAGCAAAGACAGTATATAAATTCCACATGTGAGTTCTAGAATGTTTCTTTGTCCCAAGGGAAAAAAAATTTTTTTCTCTATTTTACACAATCATATTTATACACAGAAAATACAGCAATTTTTGGTATATGGAGCAAAACTATCCCCTTATTTGGTTTTAATTTACTTTGTGGTTAATGAAAAGGTCTTGGCATTATTCTCAACTGTTAATATCCTGTGAGAGACCACTAAAATCTTAGTGGTCAGGACTAAATCTCCCTGTCAATTTCATTACTTATTTCTTCTCTGAAATTTTGAACCAGTTACTCAGTTCCCTAGGTACTAGCACCACCTGTGATTTCATTGCTATTTATTTTTAGGCCTTTCTCTTGCTTCTCAATCACACTGAGAAATTTTAGTAGAATCACTGCCATTGATTAATTCATTAGCAAACATTTATTGAACACCAACTATGTGTTAGGTCATGCACAGAATATAATTAACATGTCATTAGTACCTTAAGTAGCTGTTAATCCAGTCTCTGAGATAAAACTCAGAAAAATAACCACAATACATTATAGAACTTTTTAATGAATGTTACAGATGTACATAAAAAGGATTTAGAAATTCAAAAATCTAAGAGATTTCTTCTTACGGGTAGGATCAGGGAAGACCATTAGGGAGAAAATCATATTTTGAATTGGGCTCCTTGTGAGATTTATAGAGAAAGAAACCACATTCATAAAAGTCCTGGGGCAGGAAAGAATGAGGCATGCTGTGAGATGAAAACATGTCCAATCTGGCTGGAGTGTATGAAGAAGAGCTAGGAAAGATGAGATTTTAAAGGAATTTTGAAACTGATCATGTGGTTTGGGATATAATTCAGTAAAAAACAGGAAGTCATTGTAAATTTCTGACCAAGGATTGTCATAATCTGGCAAAACAGTATTCATCCAGCAGGAATTTATAGGAAGGACTGGAGCAGGAGGGCAAGCTGGTCGTGCAGAACTTATTAGGAGGCCATCAAAATAGACCCAAGAGAAGGAATAAATTCTACATTAGAATATCCTTCTCCTGCTCTTAGCCAATGGCCTCTCTTTTCCTCAGATACACTTACCTATGACTCATCAGTCTGGCTCTCAGCATCTTTGAAAGAATAGTTTTAATTTTTGATTCTTTTTTACCAAAGACCCTTCAAATGATTCTTAGGTAAGAAGTACACAGGAGAGTAGGTTTAAGAGAATGCATGGAGTAACTATTGTTGTCAACAAAAGATAATAATAATTCTCACTTGTGAAAGACACTTTGTGTCACGTACAGTGTACTGTGAGCTCTACATAGAGCTCGTTTCATTCTCCAAACAGCCTCATGAGGAAAGTATTATTATTTCCATTTTAAAGATGGTGAAACAGTGGCTTAGGCGGCTCATTCCACACATTATCTAAGGATACTGGGTTAATGTTGTTTTCCACAGGAAGAATCCAGAATTCTCTCATTCTAGAAGCATTTATAACCTGACTTTATTCTTAATTCTGGCTTTCAGTTGGAACAAAATCATAGTCGTTGTTCATTAATCCTGAGAGGACCCAGCAAGAGGCCTTGAGAGAATAACAGGAGGCAGGGATTGGCTTGAAGTCTCGGACATGAGTTTCCGGGGAACACTCGGTGGAAATGGGGCTGAAAAATTAGAATGGTGATGACGTTGTTCATTTTTAGTATAAATAAATCCTTGTACTATAACTGTACATGCTGTAGGGGCATGGGGGAAATTGAATCTGAGGCCTTTTAAGCAAGTATTCTCAACTGGATAAAATTTATTTCACCAAATGGACAAAATTAAGGTAAAGTTCAGTACTCTCAATGTCTCTAAATAATCTTCGAGCTACTGTTGTCACCTCTTTCTGCCACCAAGTACCCCTTAGCATGGCCACCATTGTGGGTCTAATACCCAGCAGGTTTCCCTCCTAATTGCATGTAAAATTGAGGAAACGTATTTCATCTTTTGGAATTGACTGTAGCCATGGAGTGTCTAGTGAAACCAGATCAGTTTGAATAATGAAAGCATGAAATCGCTCCCCATTCCTCACAGGAAAGGCTAGAATATTTAATAGAAACCAGGCAAGAACTAGGATCTCTGAATCCATTTTATCAAAATGTCCGCTTGGCTAGAATTCTCATGGAAATAATTGTGGATTCTTCCTCTTGGCAACTCTAAATATTCCCATTTTATCCTCAGAAATAAAGGAGGGCTAATGTGCTGTCCAGCCACAAAGCTCAATGACCAGACAGTGAGGTAAAAGAGCCCATTTCCCCTTTTTCTCCTGGCTAGACACGTTTCTGAGGGTCTTTCTCTTTCCACAGTCTTTAACTCACACTCGCTATACTCGGCTGTATGTCCGAAAACGATACCGTGTTTCTAAAAGTCACAGTCTTTGGAGAAGGGCTAACTGCATAATATGGTGCAATGAACTGTCATATGCATCATGGTTTTCCACTTCACAAAGCTGGAAGGTAAACGTCAGGGGAAAGGCTTCCTCAAGTTTTTATGGGGTGGAAATTTTTGACTGTGGAGAAAATCAGACTAAAATATTTATTTGGTATCCATCCATCCATCTATTCCACAAATAGTTATTATCTACGTGGGACTCTGCTAGGTGCTATGGGGAAGCTTTTGAAAAGCAATTATGTACAATTACAAATTATACTCATGTGACACAGTCAAATGGATGTGCACAATGCTTCTGGAGATTAACACAGAAATGACCTAAACTGTGAGAGTACAGCCCCAGACTGGGTTTAATTAAATATGTGTTCCTAAGTTGATGATGATGACCCTCACAGCACACGCTCATGGCATTCCATCAGTGTACTGTGGCCACGTCACTTCCAAGTGTTGGATGTGAAATAAACTGTCTCTTTTGTTTCTAAAATATTATGTCTCAGAGGTAATTATTTTAAAATCTTTTATACATGTAAAAAATGGTATATGATTTATTATATTATATTGTTCATATTATATAAAATCACATTTAATTTATATGTATGTTTATGTGATTGGTAGGTAGAAAGAAAGAAAAGAAAGAGAGGGAGGGAGGGAAGGGGGTAGAAAGGAAGGGAAGAGAACCTGTGCTTTTCCAGATTCTTCCATTTCCCCTTCTTCTATAAAGTGAATGAAGTTTTCCTCAAATTAAGGCACAAATGTCACATTACTTTTTATTTAAAACAGTCTAATTTCAGTGCCTCTCTAGGAAAGGTGGATGAAAAGTTTGATCGATTGCATAGATGTCCAGAAAAGAGGACTTTCCATGGCCATCCATCATCCTATGACTTTTCCTTCCAAGACCCTGGAGCTAGTCAGGCGTGTTCCTCTTTTGTGGGTCTCACACCATGGTCACTTGCCCATGTGCTTGCCCAGGCCACAATTGGATGGTGGGGGACAAGGTCCATGGGAATCAAGGGGACCCTTGCTCCTAACACCAAATTTTTGTTTTTGTTTTTTTGCAGGGAAAGCGTCTCCCTGAGTTAACATCTGCTGCCAATCTTCCTCTTTTTCTTTTTCGCTCTCCAAAGCTCCAGTACATAGTTATATATCCTAGTTGTGGGTTGTCCTAGTTCTTCTATGTGAGCTGCTGCCACAGCAGGGCTACTGACAGATAGGTGGTGTGATTCTGTGACCAGGAAGTGAACCTGGGCGGCCGAAGTGGTGAGCACCAAACTTTTTAACAACTAGGCCATCAGGGATGGCTCTTAATGCCAGGTTTTTTAATACAGATCACCCAACCTGAGAGTCTGCCAAATTTGAGAGAAAGAGAGTTGTAACTCTCTCTTTCTCCTGTCCCCACCATCCAACTGCCTTCTTGAGGTGAGTCCCCTCCCCTTTAAGTTCTCAGGAACTCTCATCATTTTAGACAAGACAGATTAAACACCTCGACAGGTTAAAACTTGAAAAAATAAAGTTTTCCCTAAATTAAGAGAAGTCCAGACTGAAGAATTCAAAGGCTTGTGTCTCACCTTGAGAAGAATATACCTAATTTTAACATATCTCACTTGTTTTTTTATATCACAGATAATTATTTATATTTAGAGATATTATCAATATCTACTTATCTGCATCTATATATACATGTGTATATCTATTATCTGTATCTCTATTTATATATATCTACATCTCTATTATCTATCTCTATGTCTACCTATATTACAGATTGTTTCTAAATGGACCATTTGCCATGTTGTGTTGTCAGTAAATCATCTCAATACATTTATTGTTTTCTATTAGCCACGCCATTCCCTTGGAAATATTCCAAAATCAAAAGAAACGTAAGGTGAAAAGTATCTCAGAGCTGACTTATTTGGTATTTCCTAAAATTTAAATATTTCAGCACCACATTCACAATTTTTTATTATATTCACATACCATGGTCTATTTTCTTAATGTATTTCTCTAAATCAACTCATTTATTTTACCAAAGTACATTATTTTAAAAGTAAATCTAATTAGCATAAATGAAGGGAAACTTGTAAAAGTAATTGCCTGAAGATAAATAAAATGAAAACAAAACATTATTCCATCCTAGCTGCTGCAGTAGGCAAAGACTCTGAGCTTAAGACTTCTCCTTGCCCCATTTCTTTGTGACAAAAAAGAGAGTTAGAAAGAAAATTACTTTCTCATCACGTGATTTAATCTTATTTAATTCTGAGTCTGTATGTTACCTAAAAGATTTGTGTCTCATACTTTGAGAAACACTGTTGGGGTTTATTCCCTTCAGTTTGTTCAAAAATTGAGACCCCTGGGGCTGGTCCACTGGTGTAGTGGTTAAGTTCACATGCTTCACTCCAGTAGCCCGGGATTCACAGGTTTCGATCCCAGGTGTGGACATAGCACTCCTTGTCAAGCCATGCTGTGGTGACATCCCACATAAAATACAGGAAGATTGGCACAGATGTTAGCTCAGTGACAATCTTCCTCACAAAAAAGAAAAAAAAATGAAGCCCAGAGAAAATGGGTTTATAACTTACTCCCGACAAAGCTGAGATTAGTCTTTGGGTTTCTTGACCTCAAGCTCCGTGCACTTACCCACATCATCCACCTCCTCTGTCTTTGAGTTGTAATAGGACCTTTCATTTATCTGGGCCTGGCCACTCGAACTGGCTCAAAGGTTCACTGAGGTCAGGAGTCATGACAATGTCCTTTGTATACTCTCTTGCATATGGTGTCTTTCATGCTACAGACACTCGATTAAGAGATAAAATTTGATTTGATGTGAAATGCCAGTGGTGTCACCAGGAAAAGTTTGTGAGGAAATCAGAATTGCCCTTCTGCCTATTCCAGATTAGGACAAATAGCCTTCCTTGCCAGGCATTGTGCAAGAGTATTGGGTGACCGAGACACAGCCTCTGGCACCAGGAAAGTCCAGGCAGTGACAGGGAGGATGAGAGATGGGTAGAGGAAGAGTGCATGAGTATGTCTCTCCTAAAGGCAAGAAATGCAATAATAGTACTAGTTATGAAGACCCACAGGAGCACAGAGGAAAGAATCATTAAGAGAGCAAAAACAATGAGGAGTTAAAGTGGAACATGAGGGAAAGTAAAGAGGAGGAAGATAAAGAATCAGAGAAAGAGGAAAACAAATCAATTCAGAAGACTAGAACTCTTTATGAAGCTGAGGGAAGATCAGCTCAGCTCAATTAAAATACTACAGGAAGCTCAGCTTTAGAGTTTGGATTAAGAGTAGAATACAGTACTCAGAGTTACCCAGAACAAGGTAATTCAGTAGGAGAGACTTCCAAAATCTATGTCTAGCCTATGGAGCTGGTTTGGCCACATTGGTTCACAATCTCTGCCTCTCGCCTAGTAACACGGCTGGGCAGAGATGCTGTTGGTGGCCTAATGATTTGCTACACAACACACTCTGTAGTGTCATATGGGAAGCTTGTAGCTATGGACCACCCAAGCCTTCAGGTAGTGGAGCAAATGTTGAGCAGTCCACCCAGGCAGATGAGGTGGATCCAGCTGAATAGCCAGATCTGATAGAAAATTGCCTTGTGTTCCATCTAAGAACTTTTCTCATTTCCTCGTCTCTTAACTTGCCTTAATACCGATTTATTTGCATGAACTTATGCTTCCAAGAAAACTTGTTCCTTGGGTAGTATCCATCTACAATTTTCCTTCATTGCCATTTTACCGTAAACAGGACAGAGCTCAGGGCAGCTGTGTTGGCAGAATCTATTGCTACTGTGTTTTTAGGAAAATCTAGCAGCTTCTCCATCTTCTTTATTTTAACCCCCCCCTTACAGCTTCCCACCCTCACACTCCTGCCACCCATCCCCACCCCTGCTCCTTTTCTAGACTCGTTGTTTTTCTTGGAGACGTTCTTTTACATGTCAACCAACCACAGGAATTGGTCCTGATATGCTAGAATCTTACGAGCCCCCAGGAGAGGATTCACAGTTATGTCAGAAGCAGGAGATTGTCCAAGTTCACTCCAAGAGAACTAATTAACCCCTAATAACAAACCATCTCCAGAGAATGTGATGGTCTTGGTGTCTGAACCAAAGTCGCAGGCCAAACTCTCCCCCTCATTTCACTCCCAAATATAAGGAATCAATCTTTTCACACTCTTCTTATGGGCTTGACTAGTTTGGTAACTTCTATCATCCAGTCAAATTCTTTGTCCTTTGAATAATCCTGTGAAAGGGGAGATGAGGGGGTGCTGATGAACTCCACATCAGAAACTACCTCTCCTTCATCTCTGTACCCCCAAAATCTAGTGTAGTAGTCAGTGCAGAGCTAATGTTCAAAACAGAATTTTTGCCAGATGAATGATTCATGAGAATTCAGGAAGATTCCAGGGAGTTAAATGTAAAAGTAAAATAGATAAGTAGCTATCTGGTAACTTTCTGATAATTCAACCCATCACTGCAGTCACATTACCTATAGATTTCCTGTAGATTACTCATGGTTGACGTACCTATGACCCATATGTGACTTCTTGGCCTTATTCTTGGTAGCACTTTGTGAATTCTAAAGCACAACAGTGTTGCTTTAACCTACATGACATTAATTTAACTACTAATGCATTTAGCCTGTGGAAGCACCATTTCTGCTTAGAGAGGCCAGCTGGGAGGTTCCCAAGATATTGCCTGCACAGAGCTGTCTAGAAAAGAGTATATGGCTAGGTGGAGAAGAAGGCACTGAGAAACATAGGAAGGTGGAGAGTGCTAACCTGTCCATAGGACGGGCCTCAAAACAGGGGAGAGGAAACAGGTAGAAGCACGGATTCCAAGTTTCCAGGTACACTCCACCTTTTCCTGGGTCAGCATTGCTATCTATGGGGGTCTGATTTGGTAAACAGAGCATGGCGTCAGGATTCTAGGCTGGGGTGTTTTCTGAAGTCAGGTGACCAGCAATCGGTATCATGATTCCAGGTGGTCTATCTGGTTTAAACTCAGGTCCTGTCAACAGCCAGGGATGCAGGTAGGAAGATGCAGCTACAAGAAGAATAGGTTAGTAAAGACTAGGTAAAAAGCCTGTTACGGGTTGAATTGTGCCCCCCTTCATTCATATATTGAAGTCCTACCCCCAGTATCTGAGACTGTGGCCTTATTTTGAAGTAAGGTCATTGCAGATGTAACTGCGAAGTTAAAATGAGCACTACTGGAGTAGAGCCCCTAATCCAGTATGACTGGCATCTTTATGAAAAGGGGAAATTTGGACACACACACATACACACACACACACACACACACACGGGGAGAATGCTATGTGAGAACAAAGGCAGAGATGGGAGTAAGGTAGCAGAAACCAAGGAACACTAAAGGTTGCCAACACATCACCAGAAGGTAGGAGAGAGGCGTGGAACAGATTTCTCTCTCATAGTCCACAGAAGTAAACAACCCTACTAAAACCTTGACCTCAGACTTCCAGCCTCCAAAACAGTAAGCCAACCAATTTCCATTGTTGAAGCCACTAGTTTTGTGGGACATTGTTAGGGAAGGCCTCGGAAACTAGTACAAATCTCCAATCAAGTCAACTGGCAAACTCCAGGAGAACTCCTGGGAGTTCTCCAGGAACTGAGGTAAATATCAGGGACCAAAGCAGAAGGGCAGTCAGGGGAACTAGGCAGATATAGCAGAAGTAAGGAGAGGATGGCTGCACCTCATCCAAGCCATCTCACTTCCCAACCACAAACCCCAGGAGCTGGAACCAGAGCAAGCCTGATCTCACGCACTATCCACCGGTGGGCCCAAACCTCCTGTTACACTGAATGCTTTGGCCAGACTAGTCCAAGGCCTGAGTGGGCTGAGAACATAGGCTGAACTCTGCTTTGCCTGTAGGGAAAGGTAGCAAGCACAGTTAGTGTCTTAGGGAGAAGCCTGAATCAGAGGCCATTGCCCGCCAACTCTGAATTTGCATTACTTTTACTGATACTCTCTTGCAACCACCCCTCAAATTTTGTTTGTGACATCCCTTTGGTTCTCAAATGAGCTTGGTTTTTGGGATTTAGATCTGAGTATACCTGCCAGTGACCTGGACTCCCCAAACGTCTCTCTTGTAAACACCACCCCCAATATTTGTTCATAATATTTGAAGTTCTTTTCATTCTTAAAGGGTGTTTGCTTTTTGGATTTAGACCTGCCTATGCCTCCTCTAGTCCAGACTACCCAAATGTTCATTCCATTACCGCATTTGTCATTTGGGCTTCACTCTCCCATCTCTGGGTAGTGTATCCTTCTCTCTGACCTCCTGTAGCTAACTAGCCACACCCCCAGATGCTATTTCTGCTGAGTTCTGTCCCAGGGGACAGGGACACCTCCCAAACAGGAGGCCAACAGACAGATTGGGAAATCATATGAGCCCAAACAGCTGCTGTGGGATAGTCTGATAATCCAATGGGGTAAAGTACAGACAATTACTAGCTGTCCAGAAGCACAGAATTTTAAAGTAGGAAAGAATTTTAGAAATGTATGTGTTATATAGATAGGGAAACAGATCAGCAATTTCATCATCATCACAGAGCTGGCAATTTGAAGAGCCAGCAGATGGGGACAGCAGTTATCACTTTACTTGGTAAGATTTTTCTGGACTCGTGTGTCAGCAGGTTCTACAGAGAGAGGAACCCGCAGCAGGGGCTTTGACAGCAATGGGAGTCAGCAATAGGAGAGTAAATGAGCGCTCTGGGCACAGGTATGAGTATAGATACCAGTCATAGAATGTGTTTACAACAAAGGCCTCAACCAGACACGCTCAAAGGGACCTAAGGGAAGCAGGAGAAACACCACAGAGCCACAGGCTAGCTAAGATGACTGCTCACGAAATAGCTGGTGACAGAGGGCAGAGTGATAGGAGGAAGGACTTTAAAAGAGAGACGGAAGTCTATTGTATTTGGATAGAGACCACGTTAGAGAATTAACATGTCCATCATTCTCAGACTTTGGTGTAGAAGATACAGATATCCGCTCCTAAACATCCTGATTTAGGACTTTTGGAGTAGGGACCTAGGAGTCTATATTTTTAACAACACTCACCTCACTCCATGATTCTAATATACACCAAAATGGGAGAATCATTACTGATGGGAGTATAATAAAGATCCAGGTTATATCTCAGGCTTTCGTAGCCTGGGTGTGGTTATGTGTTTGTGCTGGGGTCAGGACGCAGAGGGAAGGGAGTTTATAATTTTAAAAGTAAGACCTTAAATTTGTAACATTTAAAGGAAAAACAAATTCAAATTATTTGTCATGTATAGTAATAGCACTAAGTATTTGATAAACGTTAGCATATAGAATTAATACTGAATCAGTTTCAAGAAGGGGCTTGGACTGCCAGTGACAGAAGGACAAGGAAAGAGGACAATGATTTACGTTCATTTCCTTGCTACACATTGTGGAGTGAAAGCAGCTCTGTAATTTGATGGATTTCCTGTAATCCCAGATACTGACAGCGCCCAGCTTGTCAGCACCTGAGCCCTTTAAACACCTTTATCGGCAGAGCTTCCAAGCAGAATAAAAAGGCAAATTGTCCATGGCTGCCTAGAACTGAAACCGGAGCTGGGCAGACCTAGGCCAAGAGCAAACCCGACCAAGCGCAAGACACACACGTGCACACACGTGGACATGAAGAAAAAACCCACATTGTTTTCTTTAACCAGCAAAGTGCAGGAGTCACATGGTTAATACCTTTGCACACAGTGAGCACTTAGTCATTTTCACAGCTGGTGGATTTTGCTTCCTTTAGCCTTCGGACTACATTAAAAAAAACAGCAACCACAGGGTCTGCCTTGAAAGCACTAGGGACAACTGGAATCATCCATGTCCCCCCTTTGTCTTTTTTTGCCCTGTGTGTAAAAATATGTATGTTTTTCAAAACAAGGAAGAGTTTGAGATCCTGTGAAAATTTTATAAATTGGTCCTGTGAATCACCCTCCAGTCATCCAAAAGGAGGCCTTTCCATCCCATTCCAGGAAATGTTATTCCACTTCATGACTGTGCTAGCTGGCTGCCGTGAGATCCCTGGGAACGACGTGGACTTGGCAGGACGAGCCCTCGGGGTAATGGCCCTCCCTGCCTGCTGGAAAGGATCATTTTTAAGTTTAAGAGCAAATATCGTCTTTTGCATTTCAGTTGTTGGTTTTTATTAACAAACTGTGTCTACTGAAGACATCTTGACCTAAATACTAAAATGTCCATTTGAATCTGTTTCTATATCTTAGTAATCGATTTTTTCATGTAATCATCTACAAGTAGATATTTAATGCCTACCTTGTGCTCTGCACTGAACAAAGTTTATCTGGAAATAAGCATTCTGTAGGAAATATAAGACCTTTCACGTGGCCAACAAGTCTTGGTTCATGTAAGATTGGTTATACAATTAAGTGTCAAAATTAGGTAGACATTCAAATTGCAAATGATTTTCCCATTTTTATAGTATATTAGTCATATCACTATGTCAGAAACCACCCAAAGTGGGGATGTTAAGCCCAACTGTAAAACTAAGCTTTAGTTCACATGCCCAGCACTTCAGATGATACTGGATTCTGTGACGGGAAATTAGGCAAAAAGCTTAACACTTTTTTAACTCACAGTGGATGGGTTTTTATTTAAATCTGATATTGTAGGGGTGCTATAAATGCATTTGTTGCTTCCCAACGTGTATTCAGATCAATAGTTTTCTCATTTCAAATCTATTGGGTGACCTTCTTATGATAATGGAAGAGAAGATGTTTCTAAGAAAAAAGATTGCCACCAAGTAAACTTGAGTGAGACTAATGATAATTTTGATATAGTAAAAATGTATTTACTTAGTCATTTTTTAAAAAACAAACTGCAGGGCTGGATTTACACAGACTAAATTTGAACTGTTCATAGAGTAGACCTTTCCATGTCTCTTTGTAACTTAGCCCCTGTATATCTTCAATTGTTTTCAGGATTGCTTAGAAGTAGATGCCAAGACAGAATTAGAGGTGCAAGAGATTTACTGGGGGAGGAAGTAGAAAAAGGCAAGGAGATCCTTAAGATGGGGATGCAGGTGTGCTATCAGTGGAAGGAGAGAGGAAAAAAAGGAAGATTGGGTAGAAGAGTTGCAGATGGCAGTACAGTTCCAAGAAAAGTTTGGCCCCGTCAATGGGAACTCCTTGGGCCTGGTGGAAAGTCCTGTGCGTCACAGCAATTGGCCTGTATTGCGCCCCCCACCCCCCAACACACACCCTGTGCTCAGTCGTCGGCTAGGAGCAGGTCTTAGGAAGTGTAACCTCAACACAAACACGGTGATGGATCCAGAGGGACAGCACCTGAGACCCTCAGTCAGTTATGCTCGCTCCAGCAGTTGACATGAGCAAGACATTTTAAGGTCCACCACTCTCTGTCGATATAAGCATCAGCATAACCAAAGTTTGTACAAAACATTTGTTATTGAACAAATCTTTATTGAGGTTGTACCATGTGTCAGGTACCATGTCCGGTATTATAGTCTCTACAGGAAACATGTGAGGTCTCCACCCTCATAGACTATACTGTATAGTACCTTAATTCCCTTGAAAGTCCTGCCTGAGAATTGATGCCCACATCTAATGGCTAAGAAAATGACTGTTTGGGATCTTAATTCAAAGTGTCTATTTTGGAGTTAAGTGTGTTGTCATTTACTTATTAGAATCTGCACAGAAATACATCACAACCATATAAAATGATCCTGCCTGTGCTCTACCCTAATCTTTTAATTTTAATATATTGAATCAAACAATTGCATGTCAATGTTTCTTAAATATATTTATCCATACGCCCATTCCAAACTCTGTGCATTTGTGAATTTTCCTTCCAATAGTTGAATGTGACATCTAGAATAGGGGATGGCAGAGATGTATAGAGATGGGGGAAAGTAGTAGGAATGAGGAGAAACCATGCTAGTTTTTTTCCCCAGCTTATATCTTGTTCTTACCTCAGTGCACGCTCGTTCCTGTGTACTACAAAGCCTGAAATTTCATCATTAAATATTCATCCCTTTGAGATAAGGACTAGTCTCCCCAGGCATTTTTTTTTTTCAAATTGAAAATCCTTTGAGAGAAATAGTATCCCCAGGCATTTTTTTTTTTTTCAAATTGAAAATCCTTTGAGAGAAATAGTATACTCATCACTAACACCTTTGTGTGGGCGAGGCTATCAGCCCACTTTTCCTGGATGAGGGGAAAGAATGTCATGTGGGGATCGCTAGATGTCTAGAAGCCAGAGGGATCAGAACTGATAAACTCTATGTTTGTCTGTGGTCAAGAGAGAGAAAGTGAAAAAACACAAGTTGCAACATCATCAGCAAGATGGATGGTGATGGTAAACTTCGTCAGCAAGAACCCAGAAGGAGGATTATTTTTGAGCCCATTCTGGCATTTTTCTTACGTTGTCATTGCAAAGGTATGCAAAGAAACACACATTTCAAGCCAATCCTGATTTTGCAGAGCAGTAAAAAACTAGATAATACCAATTGGTCACGTTGAATAACTATGGTAGTTTTCACTGATATTCATCACCTTCAGAGTTATCCTCAAGCAAAATTGTTAAATAGATGAAAATGAGTTTGGGTAGCCCTTATCTCTCTCTGCTTTTGACACCCACCAATTCCCCTTTGTCCACCCACCTGAAGGTCCTCTACCCTGAGCTCTAAGCAGGCCTCCCTGATCAGTGCAGCGTGCTCAGGACCATTTCCAATTTCCTACATAATAATAAAAATAGTCAGTACTTATCAAGTGTTTCATCTATGCCAGGTGTTTTACATGTGTTATCACATTTAACACCCACAACCCTATTAGGTGTCTATGTTCTATTATTTTCCCCCTTTAATGGATGAGTACATTGAGGCTTAGGAAGGTTAGGTAACTTGCACAGGAAAAAGAGATAGAAGTACCAGAGCTGGATTTCAAATCCAGACTTGTCCAGCACTAAAGCCCATATATTTACTTCATACTTGATAATTTTTGGCTACCAGTTGAGGGATGGGCACCAGGCACATCCCGAAATCTATCTTAGAGAGAGGTTCCTCCCCATGTACTACTCTGAATACTTCATGTGCATCTGTGAGTGAATACAAACACTTGCACACAAGCTGAAGACATGACTTGCTCTTACTGGACTGGGCTTCAGAAATCTTGACACAGGGTCTGTTCCACATCAGTTAACATTGGGCCATGCATTCCCATCCCAGAACTGGGGATCTATTTGGGTTTTCTGGAATAGCTCAGGATTGTACCCACAAGCTTTTCTACTTCCATCTCCACCAGGTTTCCAAGTAAAATTTATTTATTATTATTTTTTTATTATTTTTTATTTTTTATTTTTATTTTTATCATTTTTTTTGCAATTTATTATTCTCTTTTTTTGGGAGAGAGCATGACATCTGGTAAATGATCTCTATCAGGATCCCCTGGTTTCACTTCCAAGCAGATATGATCAGGCCACAGGAATGGCCTCTTGTGCATTTTAAAATCCAGATAAGGATGGTCATGTCAAGTCATGAGACTAATTAAATGACAAGTAGGTCCTATTTGTGGTGCATTAATCATTCAACGCATATTCAATGACCGTCTTGTCTGTGCTAGGCACCATGCTAGATTCTGGGGATACAGTCAGCAAGGGAGATGTGCTTTTTGGCCCCACAGAACCTATAGCCTGTAACCCCATTATTCGATATGCGCTAATAGCAATCAGGGTCTTTGAGTACTTATGTACTTGGTTCTTTACATAAATTACCTCTAATCTTTGCAGTAACTGTGTGAAGTAAGGAGAAGACAACAGCCCCATTTTACAGATAACTAAACTGAGGCTCAGAGAGATTAAGTAATTTGCTTAGTGTCACGTGGCTAGTAAGGATAAGAGCTAGAATCCAAACCAGCTGTATTTGACTAGAAAGTGCATTCTTTCCACCGTGTTATTACCAACCAAGGAAGAGTGAGAGAACCTCAACTCCAGTCCCAGCTGTCTCTCCCTCCATCCCCTTCTCTCCCATTCCGCTTTCTCTCTCTCTCTCTATTACAAGGTAGCTGTTTTGGGGCCTAAGGAAACTCCTTTACTTCTTGATGTTTCATCTATCTTAACTGTAAAATGGGAATGACAATTGGGTTTTTACAGGAATGCTTAAATGATCAAAAAGCTATTAAAGGCTATAAAAACATTTATAAATACTAAATATCATTATTAATTTAATAATATGCTCCAATTTTATAATTTCCCAAATTCCCAGCTAAAATGAATTGGTATTCCTCTTGTAACCCAAGCATGTATGGAGAGAAGGCTCATACAGTCTCCTCCAACTCTAAGTGATGTTTTAAGCAAAAATTGGAGTTGCTTTTGGCTTCTCATAAGGCAAACCTCAGCTTTCTAGAAAACCATGCCAACAAGGATGATTCAGTTGAAAATCAATTTGACTAAAATTGGTGATAAAATAAAAGTTCTGCCTATTTCAAGAAAACATAGTAAAAAGAGAACATTTAAGCATATGTAAAACAATTAACTCTGCATCTGGCACACTGGATTGCTGACTAAGTTGGATATTTATATGCTCCCAGTTTTCCTGGCCCAGCTCCAGTTTATGCTGTAATAATAATAGTTTTCATTTGTAATTAATAATAGGATTACTAATTAACTAGCAGAGTTGCCAGACCAGAAGAAACCAATCTGGAGTATGGTAGTTTTGCTGAATTATAAATCAGAACTAGATAGATTTTGCTTTGAAGACCAAAAAACTCTCTATCTGATCAGAAGCCTAATGAAGTGATTTAGAAGCATCTGCCTCTGGTTTATACTCTCTCCCGGGGGACCATGGACAATTTCAGTAAGGACTGGCACAGAGTTAGAAGCCACTAGCTTTAGAATGTTAGAATCGTGAAATCCTGAAGCACATTTAAGTCTAGAGTCTCCACTCCCCCCGGTTAATTCAATAGTGTCAAATAAAGGTCAGAGAAGTTGCTTACACCAAAATCATCAGCATCTGTGTAAAAAAGAATCAGCACCTCGGCACCAATGAATTATTTTCATCAGCACTCAGATGTGTTCTTTTAGAAAAGCAGCAGCCACATATACCATTCTCTACTCCTCTTAAAATAATCAGATTCAGACACTGTGCCACTTGTATTTAGGTTCCTTAGCATTGGAGAGCCAGGAGGATACCTTTCAGTGAGCTAAAGTACTCAGTTCTTCATTGGGGCCCTCGTAGCCTAAAGAGTTAATACAAAGGTTGTCAAAATGTGATGCCCAGAATCACAGCAGCATCCCCTAAGAATTTGCTGGAAATGCAAATTCTCAGGCTCTCTCCCAGACTCACTGAATCAAAAGCTCTGTGGTTGGGCCCAGCAAACTGCATTTTAACAGACCCGCCAGACAATTCTGATGCGAGCCAAAGCCTAAGAACCACTGAGTTAAGGCAAGTCCCCATCGTTTCCGATTTATTCTCAGCATATAAAACTTGCAGCTGAGCTCAGGTGCCATGAAGAAGAAAGTTCAGCAACTAACAGACAAAGTCGAGTTTGAGAGCGGACTGACTTGCTTGACGGAATCTCTGTATGAAGTTTCAAAATATGGAAAATTGAGCTCTAAAATGTTATGATGTTGGTATTGGCAACCAGTCTTGCTGAATTGCAGAGAAATACAGGATCCTCCTGCTGTTTCCTTTTTGCTGAATTCCTCTCTGGCCTCTTGGAAAGGTTCCCTTGAGGCATTCTGAAAATATAAACCTCCCCATGTAAATGAGTTGTTTACCCTCCTGATCATTTGTTAGAAAGCATTGAATTTTGCTGAATCAGGAGTAATTGCTTTTGACAAGCATACACATAAAACAGTAAGTGATACTGAAAACACTTGATGCAAGTCTCAAAAGTTGGAGCACTTCAGACTTCCAAGAATGGGTCACGCCATTTGGCACATCTTTTCATGTAATCTTAAACGAAATTCTATTGGCCAACCAACAGAATAATGAAAAGTGAGTATAAAAGTTGAACACAAATGAGATGCTATCCTGGTAGAGAGGCAGAATATGAGGCACATAAGAGACTTCAAGATGGGAGGCTTTTAAATATGAGGAATTTAAACTAGTTTGTCTCAAGCCTACTTAACTAGGAAGAAAGAAATCTATAGAGACAAAAACTGAGTTCAAGGAATTGGCCAATTTTTGAGTGCTTCCAGAATAGAAAGAAAAAAAGTAAAATTGTTTCAAAAAGCAAACAACACTCTTTTTGAAAAAAATGTATCTTCCAAATGTAGTTGCATTTTTATCCCTTAGTTATTTTAATATAGGTAAAATTTACCACACTTTTTTTACTTTTTAATTATGAAAGTATAATATTAAATTCAAATATAGAAGAGGATAGAGTAAAAGGTAAAATTTTATCCCCCATTCATTTCTTCATTTGTTTCTATCCATACTCTAAGAGGTAGCCACTGAAAATCGTTTGGTATAGACATTTCCAGGTTATTATATGTGCGTATCTATAAATTTGAACCATATTTCTGCCTATTAGTCTATTACCATATCCCATGCAATTGGCTGGATGAATATTCACCAAATTCGGAGTATAAGTTTGAAGACATCTTAGGTAGAATAAGCAAAGAGCAGCTTCAAGTATGTGCGCCAAATCAAACAAGAATAGGGCAAATATTTGAATTTCACGTATTTTTATTTGGGATTAAGCTGCTTCTCATATGAGCACTGATCTACAGCATGAGCCAAGATTAATTTCAGCAGGTGTTTATTTAATTAATAATATTTCAGTATCTCTTGAGAAATAATGGACACCACAGCTTTATTTTATGTTTATTATAAAATAAGGCATTGTACATATTGTCATGCTTCATGAATTTTTTCACTTGTCTTTATTTATTGCAAACAATTTTGGATGTCAGTTGATACAGATTTACTTCATTTCTATGGAAATAAGAAAACAGTTATCCTAGAAATGATGACCATACCATGATTTATTAGACCTCTCCCTCTGATAGGCTTTGGGTTGTTTCCATTTATTTGCTCTCATAAATGATCCTTCAAGAGCCATCCTTGGACATTAATCTTTTTATGTTTTTGTGAGCATTTTAGTAGAGTAGATTCATGGAGGTAGACTTTCTGAAAGAAAAAGAAGGAACATCTAGAGTTTTGATCAGCACTGCCAGAGCACTGTGTTAAAAGGCAGCAGAGAATGAAAGCGCTTACATCCCCACACTGTCATCAAATCTGGATCGTATCACTGTTGAAATATTTTCATTCTAGTTGGAAGAGGATGTTTTGCTTCAAGAATCATTTCTTTGTGAGAAGACTTGAAAAACCATTCTGTGGTTTGTCTTTTCACTTTCTTGGTGGTAAAGCACATCAAGCACGAAAGTTTTTAATTCTGAAGACATCTAATTTATCTTTTTCTTTTGTTGCTTTATGTTTTTGATATCATATCTAAAAAAACAGTGCTTAATCCAACGTCAGGAAGATTTAGTCCTACATTTTCTTCTAAGAATTTTATAGTTTTAGCTCTCACATTTAGAGCATTGCTCCACTTGGTAATTTTATATATGGTGTGAGGTAGGAGTCCAATTTCAGTCTTTTACCAGTGGATACCCAATTGTCCCGACTCCATTTGTTGAAAAGACTGTTCTTTCCTCTATTGAATTGTCTGGTACCTTTGTCAAAAATCAATTGACTGTAAATGTGAAGGTTTCTTTCTGGATTATCAATTCTATTCCATTGATCTATATGTCGATATTTTTGGCAGTACCACATAGTCTTGGTTGCTGTAGTTTTGTGGTAAGTTTTGAAATTGGGAAGTGTGAGTCCCATAACTTTGTTTCCTTTCAAGATTGTTTTAGCTATGTGGCTACCTTGCATCTCAATATAAGTTTTATGACCACTTTGTCAGTTTCCGCAAAAGCTATATTGGATTTTGATAGGGATTGCACTGAATATGTAAGTCAATTTGAGGAGTATTACAATCTACAAGCCTCAAATTTTAAAAAACTGTATTTTCCTAAGTATATGTTGACCAACCTGAATTGATGAAACTATAGTTTTATTCATTCATTCAACACACTTTTAACAAGGACTTACTATATTCAAGGCACTATGCAAGGAATTCCAGGATGAATAGAATGCAATGATCTCCTCTAGAAATTCATATACATGTATTCATATAGTTAACATATTCACAAGTAATTGGGATACAAGGCAGTATAAAAGTGCCACGTGAAATATACATCAACTATGGCAGGCAAAGCTTCTTTGAAGAGAGGAGTGCCAGATGGAGAGTGAGGAACAGTAGCCACAAGCCCTTCCTAGCTTAAGATTATAAAAATTCTTTTTCCCAATCTACTGTAGAGGGTCATTGAATTCTGACAGATCTGTGTTATCATGTTGAAAGGGAAGGAGGGAGTGATCGAATGAGTTTCAGTGATTGAATGTACATTCAAGTTTGTTGTTTCATCTGAGGCTTGGAGGCAGTGGGGCTTCCAGCACATGGGAAGGCCAGCACAGACTTCCCCTTGCTCAAGGCCAAAGTACAAGTTCCAATTCCACCATTCCTTCTTCACCTATTAAAAGAGTGATTTGCACATCACTGTGGCTCTTGTCACTAAGTTTGATCCTAAACCTTTTGGTCTGAGTGGATATTTACAATAGATGTTAATTTAGGAGCACACATATGTTTTCCAGTGTTAAGACATGAACTAAAGCTGAACCTGGACCAAAGAATAAACTGCCCACCCAGAAAGCCATATAACCCACACTTAAATTTAACAGGAGAAGAAAAATAAACCCCTGCCAGTTACTTTTAGCAGGGCAGTAGAAAGAATGTGGAAGACTGTTGAATCATCTATTCACTTCTCAGCTTGAAATGTAGTTTTTTACTAATCGTATTCCTCTCAACCTCCCTCATCTTTGCTGAGGGAAGGAGAGGGAGTGAACGCCTAGGGCGATCATAACTGTTTTAGGTTGGAAGTAGGTGGGAGAACGGCTTCTTCCCTCTGTCCTGGCAGCTGACCTGCTGGGCCGTGGCAGTGTGCCACCCATATATTATCCAAATGGCCTGCTGCACAGCCAGCAACCACGCATGAGGACGGCAGAGCTACCCCCAGAAGAGCTCACTGTTCCCTCTTGAGAGGAACATTGCTCCACCCACGTTCACTGGCCAGCATCTATCAGGGATTGGAAAAGAGTGGCTAAGGGTTGGTTTCTTCCTTTTGAATAAACGTTTATCCTCTTGGGTTAGCATCCACTTAAATATCAACCCCAGTCTCTCAGACATGAAGGCACATGGCTGGCTCCAAACAAATCTGTTTAAAATGCTTTGAAGGCCAAGGAAGCTCGGTGCCCCCTCCACCTCCTCCTAAATTCCAGGCTTTGGGAAAGAGTGGTTGGTAACTGGACAGTGGCTCTGTTTAGCCACAGATTAAAAAAAAAATTCCTGAGGTGCTTATGCCAATAATCAATCTGAAAACCCCATTCACTCTCACTCAGTCAGAAGTAGTGTTTTCCTGCCCTCCTTACACACTCTCCTCCATCTGTCCTTTCCTAACTTTATCCGCCCTTCAAGACAGACCTTGTGTTCATGGCAATCTGATTTCAGCTCCATAAAATAATGTTATGATCTTTTCTTTATTTGAAATGTTGAGACGGATTCCCTCCAGATTTTGTTCCTTATGGATTGTTTGCCTTAATTTTTATTCTCTAAAATGTAGCATTCGAATATTAGTTATCTGGATGACTGAGGTTTCTTTGGAACTCTGTAAATTTTACTTCCGAGGCAAGTGGCTCCCTGGCCTTGCCCTAATCCTGGCCCTGCCCTACTCCTGGCCCTAGTCAGCCGAGTTACTCTCAGGAATTGGACAACCGCTGTCCGCCCTTGGCCATGGCCCCAAGAGCCAAAGTTCTTTGAAAGTGTTACTATGTCCATGAAGACATGGACTTCCAATAATAGACTCCCTTGTCCAAGAGTAATAGACCTGGAACCCAGAAAGATGACAGCATGCCCACCTCTCTTCTTGCAGCTGTGTGTCTATGAGACTTCTAGGAATGTTCTAGGCAACACTTGAGTGTAACTTAAAGACATATTCTCTATAACACCATTTCTTTGTTCTTGTATTGAGTTTTGCTGTGAGGTACTCCTATGAGAAGTATAAAATTATAAAGTACAATGAAGAGAAGATCTTGAGGAACACATTATTATTTCTTTTGAGGTAATAGTCTCCTGCTGGTATGTGAATGCTGATCAAGCGAAGTGAAAACATTACGGAAAATAAATGATGAAGCAAAGCTGACAAGTTTATTTTCAAAGCAGGAGTCAAAGATCCTGTAGTCACTTTCCACTATTGTGACTGTTTCTATTATTCTACGTGATCGATGTCTGTTTAATGACTTTTATCTGATGCGGTGGGAACTGTGGAAACGCAATTGCTTAGGTTAGTGTCTGCTTCTTTCTTAGCAAGTGAAGATTGTTTTATGCACAAAGCAGAGATCTCACTTTTAAACTTAGGCTACTCAGAAAATCAGCTGGTGTGGTTCCTTCAACATGCGGATATAGTCCAGTCACTGGGTTTGACATCTTGGTCCCTGTGCTCCTAAGAACATCTACACTTGTGGGAAATTTTTATGTGTGTGGTTTCGTTCACACGCTCATAACCCCATTTGCAGTAGGTGAGACAGCTACTAGTTGTCTTCTAGTTTCATATGGGAAGCAAGTGAGACAAAGAGAGGTTGAATTGTAGTGTGTGGCTGTGCATTTAGTCAGGGGCGGGCTCAGGACCACACGCTCCAATCCTCTGAGTGTGTGGCCTGCGCCCTTCTCTTAGCTAAAAGGAAGATTCCAATTAATTTTTGTGCTTAGATTATTAATATATCCACAAACATCTAGGGGCCCATGTATTTTATATGGTTCTTTTTTTTTTTTGAGGAAGATTAGCCCTGAGCTAACATCCACTGCCAATCCTCTTCTTTTTGCTGAGGAAGATTGGCTGTGAGCTAACATCCTTGCCTGTCTTCCTCTATTTTTTGTGGGGGGACCCCTGCCACAGCATGGCTTGACAAGTGGTGCATAGGTCCTCACCTGGGATCCGAACTGGCAAACCCTGGGCTGCCAAAGCAAAATGTACAAACTTAAGTACTGTGCCACCAGGCCGGCCCTATGTTATATGTTAATTGTATCCCTCTTTAGTTTTCTAGAGCACAACCCATGTCTGAGAGCTCACCTCTATTTTCTATTGTTTATCTAAATTCCACTCCCTTAATGCTACTAAGAGCTCCTCCCAGTTTCGGAAGAATTCAAGGAGGCAGATGGATCCTGAGCAGCAGGAACAAGAGAAACCCTTTGAAGTATTGGTGTCTGAGCTGAGTTTACCAGAAATGGGAAAAGACAGTCAACCTGCAGGATCAGATTTGTCTTCGGCACATTTTTTCTTCTACTATATTTGTCATTGCTCCCTCTCATCTATTCGGCTGTCTTTCTCTGGGACATCCATTATTCATATTTGGAGATTCCTTCTATGTTTTTCATATCTATTCTCTTCTGAAATCATTTTTGTCTCTTTGCCCTTCAGATTCTGGAACACATTCTCAGCTGTGTCCTCCAACTCACCCCATTTATTTCCTACAGTTTCCACTGTGCCAGTTCTCTTCTAATGTAAGTGTAACCCTGTGATCACAGCGTGGTTTTCTCTCAATCCTTTCCTCTCGCATTTACAGTTCCCTATTTATTTCTGCCTGCCTCTCAGCCAGAAGAGTTTTGTTTTGTTTTGTTTTTAAATCCCAGTCTGCTGTTGTATCATCTCATATTTAATCTCTTAGCTCATAGAGTCCATATGCTCTTGATTTTCATTAAGAATCAAAGCAGGTGCTTGTAAAATGAATTCTCATTTCTGCAAGTGCTTATAGTTCCCACAGCACCTTGATTTCAATGCTCTTCTTCCATGTTATGAAAGCTTTTAATAGACCCCATGCTGTTTTGTTCCGTTATTCATGTATGAACAAGAAAATGTACATTAGGGATTTCCTCTAAGGAGGGTGGGTAGATGCTCCTAGGTTCCTAGGTTACTCTTAAAAATTGTTTCTCAGATATCAAGCCAGAGGACTGACATACGTGGATTACTAGCCACCTGAGAAGTGGTGGGGAGAGAGGAGAACCCCAAGGAATGAGCAATCCCCATGATAAACTCTGCACCTGCAACAGCCTTCTCTGATGAAGCCGCAGTGCTTCATGGGAGGCCTTGCTGCCTCATGGAGCTTCGCATCAGGGGCGGCCTTGACCAGCCAGCCTTTCACCCTGTGTGGCTGCCTGTATGCTCAGGAGTTCTGCTCATCCTTCTGCTGCACCTGTTACTCACTGTTTCCTGTGCTCATGACTTGAATCCAAGGCCTCCGAGAGGCACTGAAATGCTGCTCAGCTCTGGGTAGTGAACTGGAGTCTCAGCAGTGTGCTCCCCTCAGGAAGGCACTTTGACGTAACCATGTCAGGGTGACATGCAGATATAAGCCTTTGCACACAGTCCTGTGTCCAAATGGACCTGTGAGAGTGTAAGATCATTGTTCTCTATTTCCAATTAGAGTCTGCACAAACATTCCTGAATCCATCGTTGATTATGGTAGACTTACATTTGCTGTCGTTTTTTAAATTTCTGTATTGCTGATTTTTTTCCCCAAATATAGAGTCTTTAGGGAACCAACTCTGTATAAGTCTCAGTTGAGTGCAGGGCACTGGAGTCAGACCAATTGAGATCAAATCCTGACTCTATCACTTACTAATTGTGTGACTCTCAGAAACGTCCATGTGCCTCAGTTTTCTCAGCTATAAAATGGGGGGGAAACAGCACTAAACTTAGTATTTTTTGTTAATTAGAATAAATGAGCTAGTTTATGGAAGGCTTTAGAATGGTGTTGGATACTGGCTAAACACTCAATTTTAGATAGCATTATATTTTTAAAAGATTTTACATGTAATAAACAAATGCATGTTTTCTGAAAAAAAAAGTGAAACACTCAGAAGATCATAAAATAAAAGAATTAAAGTCTAAATTCCTAACCCTTCTAGAACTCATTCCCTTCCATCATAAGTTGCGGGGGGCGGGGGGGGGGGGGGGGGCAATAAATCATCTTCTAGGACTAGCTGGGACAGTTCCTAGCACACGTTGTGCATGTAATAGATGTTAACCTATACCTAAAGGGTCCATCCACGTGATTCAAGGGCTTCTTACACATTTCTGGCCTTCAGATCATTTCCATACCACACAGTGCATCATAGACTACATATCTTGACCCAAATTATTGAGATATGCTGTTTTTAAAGAGATGTTAATGAGGGTTATAAACTGATCTATTCTGGACTACAAAGTATAAATGTGCTTGTATTTAAATGCTTAAATTACAAGAGCTCAGCCCAAATGCCACCTGGAGGATCCTTGTGGCCCACAGTGGTCATTAGACCACACTTAGAGAACTGCCAATTTCTGTCTATTTATATGTCCCAATAGCGAGCTTGCTTTATAAAACGACACTGCTTTATTATTTCGTCATGGTCAGTTTGGGCTTCCCTTACATTTTGCCAGATCCAAAGCTCTAGGAAATATAGCAAGTTGAAATTTAATTTTATTACTCTATTTCATTTTCAACGTCATATAAATCATTGTTTGTAAAGACTCAAGCCTAAGACAGCAAATCCTTCTATCAATGCCGTCATGAAAACCCAATAACTCCTGAAAGAACAAAATGAAAAGAAAAATGAAAAATTGCAGCTTCTCTAAGCTTTCTTCCTCTCTACCAAGTCCTAGTCCTTTCCTACATCTCTCCTCTGGGGCCCAGCTCTGACACTGGCACTGAGCATTCAGAGTGGCCATGAAAGATTCCATTTGACTGACTGCCCAGCAAACACAAACGCCGAAGCCCTGAGTAAACCTGTGGCCTGAAGCCCTGGGAGTCAAGAAGGGAGGACGCTTGGATGATCGGGGGCACCGGGCCGCCAGCAGCCGTGGACCACAGATGGCTTCGGGATCGGAGCGACAATGCAGATTTCTGGAATTAAGATCCCCAGCCCTCTAGGCAGGAAGCCTGATCCGGAAAGCTTGAAAAACCAGCATTCTGTTGGAAATAAAAAAGGGACATTTTCTCCCCAAGTATTTCCTGTTTTAAAGAAGAAGCAACAGAACAACTATATTTGCTTCCATCTCCTCGAGGCTCTGATTTTTTTTAATATTAAAAACAGTTTCTACAGAGTAATCCACAAAGAGGAGACTCATACTAACTGTGATTGTAGGAGGAAGATTTCTTCCTAACACTTAACAACTCTTAAGAGCACTGGAGAAGGAGTCAAGACGTGTGTTTCATTTTTGTGAGTCCTTGGGCACTTTATGAACCACTGCTGAGCCACATTTTTAAATCAGCAACATGAATTTTTTGATGGGATATATTTACCTTTAGGGTCCCTTCTAGATTTAGAATCTCCTTTTATTCTTCCGAGGCACAATGCTATTCCGCTAATGATTTCATATGCTCTGAATTTGCAAGTATGATAGTAAATAAGAAAGCAGACAATTTTAACATCAAGCCAGTGCAGATCTTAACACTGTTTTGTCTTCTAAATCCATATCAATCATTACATTGGTATACAACTCACCCTCCTGTTCTTAAACCTCACTGAAGAAAAGATTGGAGATTTTATATAGATAGATAAATAGGTAGATAGATGATAGATAGATTTCCAATTATATATAATATATGATCTCAAATTATATATACAAAATCTCCAATTTATATGTAATTATGTATACATATATATACACATATAATTTCCAACAAAGCACTAGATTTCAAAATATGTAAAGAACTCCTACAAATCAATAAGGAAAAAAGACAACCTTATAGAAAAATGGTAAAAGACTTGAAGAGGCATATCACAAAGAAAGGGGAATGAAATGGCCAGTAAACATATGAAAAGAAGCTCAACCTCCTTGGTAATCAGGAAAATGCAAATTAAAACCACGATGAGGTAGTACATAGATGAGCAAAGCTAAAATGTGTCACAATGTCAAGTGATGGTCAGGATGTGCAGCAGAAGAAACATGCACGCACTGTAGGTGGGAAGATAAATTTGTATGACTTTGGAAAATAGTCTAACATCGTGTATGCTATGTATGCTATGATACAGCAGTCTGACCCAGCACTTAGCAAGGACATACCTTAGAAAAATGCATGACATGTGTTCCAGGCACATGAAAAAGAATGCTCATAGCAAGCTCATAATAGCCCCAATCTGGAAACAACACAAATCTTAACCAACCGTAGCACAGGTTGTCTTTATACTTGGAATACTAGACAGCAAAACAAATGGAGAGGCTACAGTTAACCAACAATGTGAGTCACAGTATTGAGTAAAAGAAGCCAGACAAAATGGCTATTTATAGTATGGCTCCCTTGATATAAAGTTCAAAAATAGGACAAATAAAACTATATTATTTGAGGATGCATATACTGGTAGTAAAACTATAAAGAAAATCAAATAAGTGAATGTCATAAAAGTTATGACAGGTAGAGTGATAAGATGTATGATGAGGAAAGAGCAGAAGAAAGGGGTTTTGAGGTGGGGTATGTTTTGTATTTCCGATCTGGGTGATAGTAGCATGGATGTTCTCTTTATAATCACTTGGTTAAACTCTAGTTTTAGATTTTCTGTTCTTTTCTGAACGTACATCCTATTTTACAATTTTAAAATTCAACATTTAAAAGAAAGAAATTTAAAATTAAAAAGACTAGCAAGTTGATGTGTGAAAATTAGAATCCATAAGGGGGAATCAAATCCTTGGTGATTGAATGGGAATGAAAGACATTTAGGAATCAAAGATCTGATGTGAGGGCCAGGCTCGTGGCCAAGTGATTAAGTTTGTGCTCTCTTCTTCGGTGTCCCAGCGTTTCACTGGTTTGGATCCAGGGCACAGAGATGGCACTGCTAATCAGGCCAAGCTGAGGTGGTGTCCCACATGGCACAACCAGAGGCACTTACAACTAGAATATACAACTATGTACTGGGGGGCTTTGGAGAGAAGAAGAAGGGGAAAAAAAAAAAAAGGATTGGCAACAGATGTTAACTCAGGTGCCAATCTTTGGGGGAAAAAAAATCTGATGTAGGAAAATTCCAAAATTAAGAAACTTACTACTAAGATTAGGAGCATAATTATTTCCCAGAACAAGGCAAACTCAGCCAAAATTGGTTGTCATATTTACTTCCACTGTTACTTTCCTTGGGAAGGAATTCAGAGATCTAAACTGGCTCTACATGTAAAACTATATTGAGAGTAACTAGTCATCTTGGTTAACATGGTTAACCAAGTTGTAAATATTAACATAATAGGTAACTTCTCTGAAAATGTCTATAAAGCCAGGAATAATGCCAGAGAAGCAGTGGAATGCGTCTTTGAAAAG
Organism: Equus quagga; assembly: GCF_021613505.1. Lineage (NCBI taxonomy): Eukaryota > Metazoa > Chordata > Mammalia > Perissodactyla > Equidae > Equus > Equus quagga. The sequence goes on from NC_060275.1 coordinate 89,855,710, forward strand.
TGAGGGACTCACGCTTCTCAATCTCTACATGTGACTCACTCATCTGACTACTTACGTACAACCCTCGTTCATTCTTTCTTATTTTCTTGTTTTTATCAGCAATCTATTAGGTTGCAGAGTTTACCTAATCCCTCTGCATGTGTATTTCATCTGATCTGGCTCCACAGAAGACGGAAATGGACAGGACTTAGACATATGTGGGACTTTGGTTTCTTTCAATCAGAATGCAGTATCCTCAGCCTTAGCTACTTGAGTGTAAACAGTTCTAGTTTTTGGCAGGCTCCCTAGAAATCTCAGCAGTTGTAGGACTTCTTGTACTTCTCCAATTATTTTTTTGTTCATTTTCTGCCAATCTTTACAACATCTACAACCATAGGGCAGATGTTTATTTTCTTCTTACAAGGATCGCCCATTAAATTTAAAAATGTGGACTACTTGAAAAAATGAGTCCAGAGATCATTCCTTACCCAAAATCCTCAAGTGAGAATGGATTCATGTTTTTGTGCAGACTGCTGGCCACCCAGCATATGAAGGTGATGATTTTGTCGTGTGGCCCACTGGAAAGCGACACCCTGTGTGCACAAAAATATCTTTTCTTTAGTAAAAATACAGGGGAGAGCTGAAAGAGAGGACAAACAGCAACTAAAACCTTGCTTCAGATGTTTGCAGTTTAGGATGTTTATGTTTCCTAATAATTCATCCCAAAGTTATAGGAATACTTTTTTTCTAATCCTAAATTTAGACTTATAACTACATGTTTTTCATTATCCGATTTAAACACTTTCATTCCACTTTCTCAGTTGTATCCTGAAGTTCAACTTTTGACTTTTCACAATCAAATACTCCTTTGCTCAAACTTAATACATGACATTCTCGTGGATATTTTCCATACTTGAGGACGGACCATCAGAAAATTTTATTTTGCTTTGGTCGTACAAAGAGGAGGAAATGCACAGGGATCATTTCCCTTAACATGGAATTCACCCTGAGACCTGAAATCACCCACTGTTGAAGTGACAAGGATTCCAAAGCTTTGCTCTCTACTCCCCTCCCCTTCAGCCTGTTTCTGAAGTTGGGTTAGAATGTCTGATGCCAAGCGGGCAAGATGTGGGCAGAGAGGAGGGAGGCAGGGAGGAGGCCGGTAGAGGGAGACCTTCTGCTCTCTTCTTTCTCCCACTCCTCATGCTGTAACTTTGGAGTAGGGCACTGTTGCTATAACCTGACACTTAAAGCCAGTCCCTTTCTTCTAGAAATCAACAAAGCTGGCCCTTATCAGACTTATTTCCTGCTTGTAGGACACCTGAGTATATGGCAGGCAGAAAAATGTCTATATTTCATCCAATTATTTACTCCTTTAAAATATAGAAGACAAGAGATCAAAGTGTCTTTTCTAATGCCTCTGCCAGTTTTATGCTCATCCAGATTCTGTCCACGTTTGGTTGAATAATTACAGGGCAAAGTTATTCTTTCACTGTGGCAATGACAGAAAGGTAAATTGTTAACAAAAGACTGGGTAAGTCCATAACTGCTGACCTTCTCAGATATCTGTGATGTGACTTGGGGCCACTATGTAACCAAGAGCCTAGTGTGATAGCTACAAATGGGCCTGGAGTACCATCAATCCATCCAGTCTTCCATCCCGTCTTCTCTTAAGTCACTGAAGTTCCTTTCAGGCCTCCATCTCCTGTTGCTGCTACCCATCCCCCACGAAGCATTTGCTCTCTGAACACAGGTCAGTTGACTATGGCAACCGTTGCTTATTATGCATGTTTTAGTTGTGTTTTCTGTTGTAGATTTCACATGTTAGTCTAAAGAGTTAAGTTTCTTCAGAAAAATCTCTCTTCTAGTCCACTAAAACTCAGGAATCCCCAGCGCAATAATAGGAAAGTTCATACAGACAGCATTTCATGATTAGCTCACTTGTGTTGGACAGGACTAAAGGAAAATTTCCTCCTGCATGTGCAGAATGGAGCTCTGGTTCTCTAGCAGCCAGTTTCTGCACTGACGAATTGTGGTGTGCTAAAACGAAAGGAATGGTAAGAAATATATTCTGGAAGATAGAAGGAAAGCAAAGCAAGGAGAGAGAGGTCAAGAAGAAAAAGACAGACACCTTTATTTCAAGGTGTCACAAGACAGAGCCTCAATAAAAGTCTAATCTGTAAACCTTGCCAAGGACAGACAGAAGATAGGTCTGGTGGACGGTGATGCATTTCTTCAAAAGGATGCAATCTAGGCTTCTGAAGTGATGCTCTCAATTCATGGCATTTCACAAGACCGTTGAAAATGCTTAGTAATTGTTTGCAGCTGCTGCTTAGCCATTTCCTTTACATTCCATGCCCCTGGAGACAGAAAGAAAAAATTCTTTATGCCAGTTTTTGAGGATCATAGCGTTAGCTGTAAATTCACTCCACTGTAGTCTATAAAATATAGTTTTTATTTCATTGTTTCTACTTTGTGCCAAATCATAAAATTTTTAAAAATAAAATAAAATGAAAGGAAGAAACAAATAAAAACAACAGAAAGTCTCCTTTAAGGAAATTGCCCCTCATACATAGTAAAAACTCAGTAATACAGATCTGGCTAGATTAGTGAAAAGTCTGGATTGTGAGCTATGGAGTTTCAATATTCAAGTTCTTATCATACATAGAAATATGTGTGCATGTTTGTATCGAGGTGTTTATTTTCTAGAGTGACAGAGATGGCCTAATGTGTGGAGCGTGCTGGAAGGAGCACTGGGACCATTGACAAACTATGAGGCCTCAGGCAAAGTTCCCTGAAATGAAAGGTTGAGACTAGGACAGGATTGGCAGATACGTGGTATGTGCAAAGTCTCTCTCCATCCTGCTCTCATGGCCAGCTTTGCTCATGTGTCTCAGTAAACTTTCTATTAGCCCCAGAAGCACCCTCAGAATGTATATTTCTTAACACAGAGCTCCAATGAACATTCGTCAATTTGTCAGCCTCAGCACACACCATTAAGTCTGTTTATGGGACTAGACGAGTTCAAAGTTTCTTGGAGCACTGTAATTCCAGTACGCTGGTAGAGATTCTGAAGGAACCCACTTTAAAGAATGAAAGATGTAACCAGAGTGTGGTTTATAATTTACAATCCATTTCCAATTGCTTTGCATGCAATTAAAACATCAGCTAGTTTCATAAAATACAACAGTTCTCACCAGACTGAGAAGGGCTAGCAGTGAGAAGGCTGAGGCTGGGGGTTAAGGACCTGTGCATTGGAATCATCTAGGGAGATGTTTCAGAAATACCCAAACTGGGGCAGCCTGGTGGCATAGAGGTTAAGTTTTTGAGCTCCACTTTGGTGGCCTGGGTTCGTGGGTTTGGATCCCAGGTGTGGACCTATGCACTGCTTATCAAGTCATACTGTGGCAGGCCTCCCACATATTAAGTAGAGGAAGATGGACAGAGATGTTAGCTCAGGGCCAATCTTCCCCAGCGAAAAGAGGAGGATTGGTGGCAGATGTTAGCTCAGGGCTAATCTTCCTCAAAAAAAAAAAAAAATACCCAAACCTGGGACCCACCCTGGCCATTATCTTTGCTTAAGTCTGCAATGGAGCCAGGAAAGTATGCTTGCTTAAAAATCTAATTGGTAAGTTTTGATACATATTCTTGTCCAAGGATCTTTTTCTGAAGTCTTGTTTCTATGATTTATTTCTTTAGATAATTGATTATTTCCAGAAAAAGTAATGGTAGATGTCACCTCGGCCCCTGGTAAATTAAATTTACACATTTTAAATGAGTACAATGCAAATAAAATAATTTTACCATTGATTGAATTTGCAGCTTTATTTCTGGAACCAAGACATTGCATTTCTCGGATAACCACATAATGGTGTCCACTCAACCCTTCCAGTTTCTCAGGCCAAAAACCCTCCAGTCATTCTCAGCTCTTTTCTTTCTCTCGCAAACCTCATCCAGTGAGTTCAGCCAAGTCTGTCGGCTCTTGCTTCAGCAGTGACGGCTTCTCACCACCTCCTCTGCTAAAGCTGCGCCGATGATCCCAATAGCGTCCTAGCTGGTTTCCTGCGTCAAGCCTTCATCCCCATCATTTACTCTCCACACAGCACAGAGTGATCCCAATTAAACTTAAGTTGGATCATGCCATTCCTCTGTTTAGAAACTTCCAGGTACTCTTGCAAGTGAGTCCCAATCAAAGCCAAAGTCATCAGAATGATCTGCAAGACCCTACAATTCCTGATAGCCCCCCACCTTGCTCCTCCATTTGCATGTATCCTCCTGCCTAGAATCTTTGCACATGCTGTTCCCTCTGCCTGGAAAGCAAATCCCCCAGCTCCCCACATGGCTCTCTCCCTCGCCTCCTTCAAATCTTGACTTGAATGTCACCTTATCAGTGAACACCTTGCTAATCACACTCTCATTAAAATTGTAACCGTACTCCCCATCTTTCTTTCCAGCTTTAATTTGCTCTGTAGTATATATCACCATATAATATAATATGTAGTTTAATTTTTTATTTTGTCAGCTCCACCAGGGCAGGGATTTTGGTCTACTTTGCTTGCTTCTCTATCCCCAACATCTAGAACAGTGCCTAGCACACAGCAGATGCTCAACAGATATTTGCTCAATAGAAAGAAGTGAATGAATCAGCCCACAGACAGTATGATTCAGTGATTGGAGGAAGCAGCATTAGTAAGCCATGAACAATTGGGCCAAGGTATTCTGGGAACTTACTCCCTAAACTTCCATATTCAGTCTCCTTCTCCATAAAATTGGCTAATCATTCTTCGCTTTCACCAGGTCACAAGGTTGCAATTAGAACAAATAGGGATTTAGTTTAACACTCTGGATGAAATGTTCTGTCTTATCTAAAGACTCAGGAAACAATTATGCAATTGGCTATTTATGTCATTTGCCTCTCCTTCTCTTTCCCTACACTATTTCACTTAGCAATTTCGTAAAACATCAATAGCCAAAAAAGGAATAAGAGTAAATTTCACGTAAGTCCATTCTGTTACTTACTCATTTCTTTGTAACTAAGGAGAAGAAAGTTCAAGATATTAACTTAAAACAGACATGGAGATTGTCTGCTCAATATACTCTCTGCTCTCTTTAGGTAGAGCCATTATATTTTACAAGTAAACTATATTGGAATTCAAAAATAATTTTGAGGAGTTTCTGGATATGAAAGACAGTCAAGAATAAGTAGTATGACACAAAAATATTTGAATTAACTAATAATAATGGCTAATATTTATAACCACTTTCTAGATATCAGCCATTATGTTGCAGTTTTGCATGCATAATCTTATTTTATCCTCACTTAAACTTTAAGAAGGAGGAACCTATAAAGCAAATTGAGGCTTCAAAGCGTAAAACATCTTACCAAAGTTCACATAGCCGAGGAGGTGGCAGAGCTGTGATTCAAATTTCAGTCCAACCAAATTCAAAAACAGCATTTGTAACAGCTTCACTTTTCTAAGACAGCGGTTTTCTGGGGGTGGTAAGATAAAATATTTCAAATTAGCATAGTTCTAGAAAAATTGGGTCATAAGCTTAGAGGGTTTCCCATTACCCTGAATTTCTAAGTGTTGACTGTAAAAATAAAAGTTGTTATCATAACAAGTTAGAAGGAGAAAAACTGCTGATAGTACCACAGGGTGCCTGTCCCCCAGGAAGCACCAAGTACTTTCATCACACATACCAACAGAAAGGCGTTCATGGCATAAAATAAAATGCGATTTGGCATTTGTCCAGTTAACTGGATCAATGAGAGATACAAACTGGATGACTCAGCTCTCAGAGTCATCTTTTTTTTCCAGTTGGAATTTCAACTTATCTCTCTCCAGAGATCAATGAACTGAAGTTGGGACCACAATGTTACCTCCTGACTTCCTGTCTGGACCCTAATTTATTTCTAAGTGAAGGCATTTTGTCAAATTAGCACATCAAGAGGTGTCTTTAGTAAGTTTGTCAGTTGAAATTGAGTGCTTCTTCCTCTGCCTATTTTGGAAACGGAAGGAGGTGGCAGACCTTGCTGAAGTGAAAGAAGACACGTAAGGCAGACATATGTGAGTGGGGTGTGTGTGTGGGGGGGTGGGGTGTGTATGTGTAGCGTTTCCCTGGCAACTCATGGTATGTCAATACTGGGTGTGTGTAATGGGGGGAGGTGTTAAATGGGGGATCCTAGTTCCTCCCATCCTGTTATTTCCCAACAAAGTCTCAGGAATTCTTACGGTCTTTAAAAACATTCTCTACTAAAACACACACCACAAAAGCAATCATTATTACCTTCATTAAGTCTAAAGCCTTTGTTTTCTTTCTCTTTATAGATCGTTTGTGTGACCATTTTTCTGGATATTGTGAAACTATTGTTGCTATAAGATGTTGGGAAGGACTTTCTATTTAATATATTTTTCTATTTAGAACTTATTGATTATTTATTCATATCCCAGTAAATCTCTCAAGTCAAAAGATAGAAAACAGAGACTGTGAATCAGGATAATTTCATGAGTGGAAGATGAGGAATCTTGGTGAAGCCAAGAGAAGGTCCATGGAAAATCAGGGAAGTGTCGGGAAAGAAATGAGTGGTGATGACAAATGGCTCATGTGCCACTTGATACTGGCTCATGTGCCATCTTTGGATTATGAGGTGAACAACATGACTTCTGCCACAAAGGGGACTGTCTAACTGTAATGTATACCCAAAGGCTTTGATTCCGAATGAAAACTTTTACCTCTTTTAATGTGTAAACGATCATGCTAAACATTAGCCAAGAAAAATCAAGTACACAGAAAGAGCCCATCTTTAAAAAGTACTTGACACTTGACGCTAGAGAAAAAATAATCTTGAATTAACTGAGATGAGAACATATGATATCTTTATAATAAAGAAAACACAGACTCCATTTAGGGAAAAGCAAATATTCTAATCAACACTATTCAAAAAAATGATCAGCTTAGAAAAAACTTTTCTTTATCTGCAGGAACTGTCTTTATAACTAAGGCTAAAAGTATCCAGTGGGCAGATCTTCAGTTCCAAATGTCCTTTCTGAATCCTGCTTGAGAGGCTGAAATGAGTCAGGTGTAAGCATTTCCATGGAGAGTTAGGTCAAAGAAGAGGCCAGAGACTTGCCCACTAATGAGGGCTTACAGACACAACCAGCCATTCCATAATGATTAAGGACACAGCCTCTGGTTCCAGACCACCCAGGTTCAAAACCAATTTCTACTAGTTGTGCTATCCTCAGAGAAATTATTTAATTATTTAACATCTAAACTAAACCTCAGTTTTCTGACAACTGCAGATAAAAGTGAAACTTTCTTCATGGGGTTCTCATGCAGATCAAAAAAGTTAACATATCGAGCCAGGCCTGATGGCTTAGTGGTCAAAGTTCCATGTGCTCTGCTTTGGTGGCCTGGGTTCAGTTCCGGGGCACAGAACCACACCGTTTGTCTGTCAGTAGCCATGCAGTGGTGGCAGCTCACATAGAACTAGACGGACTTACATCTAAATATACAACTATGTACTGGGGCTTTGGGGAGGAAAAAAAAGAGAGAGAAGATTGGCAACAGATGTTAGCTCAGGGCGAGTCTTTCCCAGCAAAAAGAAAAAAGTTAACATATAAAAAGCACTTGAAACAGTGCCTTGCACAAAGTAAATGCCATATGGTATTGGCTGTTGTTACTTTTATTATTATGGGCAAACAGAGAAACAAAATGGAAGCTGGAGATATCATTATTGGATGTGAGTCACTCAAATGTTGTGAAGTGTTATAAGCCAAGATGACAAATCAGAGAGTGGTGCATGGGAAAAGATACATGATTAATAAATATATGTTGAATGAATATACTAATAAATGAGAGTCCCAATTGTAGGCCAAGAAGCTCTAAAGCAGAGCTAACTAAGATGGCCAAGATTTGGTTTCACTGTCACTTGTGCACCCCTGGAGTGAAGCAAGATAGCTTAAAGGGATAGTACTGGACCTCTTCCCCCCAAAAAAGCAAATATAAATTAATGACCTAGTCACCACCTATATGAAGACTAGTACTTTGATTTAGGTGATTTTTTTCCTTCTACTCCAGCCTCAGTAATTTGTTGCATTTAAGAAGTCTCGATAGCAATGTGAAATGACATTGCAATTCACTGGATAATTTTGGTACAATAACAAATAAGGAAATGTGACTAATCTGTCTCCATCTTATCTTTTTCCTGTAGTAATAAACCAGCTATTTTGGGATGGTTGAATATCGTCTTCCCTTCTCATACCCTCCCTTTCCTGAAACACTTTTGGAGGTTTTGTTGGTCAAAAAAAGTCTCATTCACAACATGCGTTCTACAAGCTTCTGAGAACAAGAATTCCCTCATATACTCTAAAATAGCTGTATCCTAGAACTCTTAACAAAAAGGCCTTACTGCGTGATGGATAATAGTTCCCATCTAGTCAATACCATGGCCCAGATGACTTAAGTAAAGAGAATGACGTAACCGCATAGGGACAATCCAGAATGTTCATTGTACTTTGTTGTGTCTTGGTCCACTAGCCTGTGGTGTAGGCAGAGGTTACACTCTTCAGGTCATCAACATGAATTCTGATGAGTTAAATAGAATGATGGGAAAGTGGGTAGTACCCAGGATCTCGAGGACTCATATGCAATACAGAGACACAAATACTTTAATTGCAGATTCAATTTAAATGCAGATTTAATTGGGATGTGGTGTCTGGATAGTCTACAGGGCAGCATAGAGGATTTCAGTCAAATGAGTCAGGAATCAAAGCCTGCCCTGGAGCAGCAGGATGGCTCCAGGCAAGAACTGTACTGTAGCTTCCAGAAATCTTATGCTGCCTGGGACAACAGAGGCACCCCTGCTCAGTCTTCTTACTCCTGGCCAGCCTTCTGGGTTTGGAGATCTTCCATCATTCTGCAGAGATCTCCTCCCTGTCTCTATCTTTTGGCAGGTGTACTCTCTTAAAAAAAAAGAAAAACAGGATTTACAACAGAAATTCCAACATTTGGGGGAATAGGGCTTGTATGTCAGACTCCCATTTCTGCTTCTACTGCAGCCAAGAAATACCCTGAGGAAGGTCAACAGTCACGAAGACAAAATTAATTTTAATGTTAAAAGATAAATGCAAGCTTTATAATAGTTTGAGATTTTTGATCAAGAATAGAAATAATGATATATGAAATTTTTTAAAATTGGATGTCACTATTTCAAAAGTCAAATGAATGCAAGTCAGAATGGAAAATTTGAGGTATGATTTGCCTTAAGTCAGTGGTTCACTATCCTGGCTACACATTAGGACTGACTGGAGGGCCTTTTAAGGAATTTACACTTCAGGTAAGTTAGATCAGAATGTCTGGGAGAGGAACCCTCAACACTGGCATTGTTGAAAGTTCCCTAAGTGATTCAATATGCAGTCAGATTGGAAAACCACTGGCAGAAATTATCCTGATTGGTTGTTTCCCTTGACCAGAGTTTCCCAAATGTGGCTGTTTAACTGCTGTTGAAAACGGATTCCTAAATACAGAGGGATTGAATCAGAGTGTTTGGTGGGGAGTGGGGAAGTAGGGGGTTGTTGGTGGTGACATGGGGATAAAGAGTAGAAATCTATTTTAAGAGTACCTTATGGGAAATCACTTCATTTGGCCGTGCAGACTCCTAGGAATAGTTCTGGTACTTTGTGTTTTGGTTTGCTAAAACGGGTAATCTACTCAGTCATACCACTTGGTTCAGACTGTTTTCATTCTGATTGAGAATATTACTTTGACTTTGCTTGATGAGAAACAATTCAAGTTTATTTTCAAGATGCCTTAACTCTGTCAAATTTGCAAGATAAAGCAACCGCTTGGATAAATCTGAGTGTTGGGATTTTTGGAAATTCTCGCTGGTATGCTCTGTGAATGCTCATGCCATGCGTTACTGAGAACCAGGAAGAATACAAAGATATCAGATTGTTAAAAAGTGAGCTCCATTATAGATGGAATTCTCAAGCCCTACCGTAATTTATCATCCCACCTTTCTAGTCTCTCCCCGTGGACTACCTCTGAAGGTTTCCCATTAGTAAGCATTAAAAAACTCTCCCCTCTCCCAAAGGACCTCCAAGGCTAGGATGTCATTCCTGACACCACTTCTGGAGCAGCAAATTGACTTCCTTATTTCCAAATGTGTCTATTTCCATTGGCCAGCAATATTTTATTCTTTGTGGTTTTGCAGGCCTCTCAGTTCACTCTTCCTTTATGATGGAAAAAGCAGACAGGCCTCCCCCCTCTTCATTTTTCTCCAGTCCTTCTGAGATCAAGTACACTTCCTTTTCAGTAAGGAGACTTATCCACTGGCAGAAAAGTCCACTTCCCACTCACCACTGACTTCTTCTTCCTGGAGCTAATAATTGTAAACTCTAGGATTTGGGTGCTGACCCATGCTGCCTCATTTTGTTCTGAGGCTCTCCCAGAAAGGAATTATAGCTATGAGTCAACCTGCCACTGCTGAAAGTAGAAACCCTGCAAGGGCAAGGGCAGGGCAGAGAGTAGGTGTTTTATAAACACACTTCAATGCATGCCTTTGACTTGACCTCAGTCTTATCAAATGGTAACAACAGACCTTTATGGCAGACAGTTCTTAGGCCAAAAATTCAAGAAAGACTTGCTTCTTAACCTAGTAGAATAGCAATTTTATTTATCCCAGAAAAAGTATCCATCTTTTCTAGTTCTGAATATCCAAACTTTCTATAGAAGATTAGGCCCAAATTGCTGATGAAGGCTGCCTACATTGACCAAAAGCACTTGAAAATAGCTCAACTTTATCCTTCAGTCAACCACTTAGCATAACCATAGTCAATGTAGTTTCTTCACATAAAAAAGAAATGTTGCAAGTGGAACATCTCAGGGAAAATGAAGATCAGAGTGAATAAGTTCAAAAGGAAGAAGACATTGCACACCGACAATCTTCCAGGAATTTAGTTGACACTCATAGAGACCAGATATACAAAAATGAGAAAGTGGCTGAGGGAAGCATTGCATCTTAAAAGCATACATTTTACAGTGCATCCATCATAGAGCTAAGCAAAAAAAAAATTAATTTTTTTTTATTTCCTTAAAAATATTATAGCCTTTGTAGGAAGATAACAGATAGCATGAAAGGTGAAATAAAGGTACAGTGTAGTGCTTGTTTAGATTCTAAGAAATTGGAGGAAAGAGCAAATGTTGTAATGTCCAGGGACTCTTTGATAGGGCATTGTTTTGAACCAAGTGGGATTCAGCTGGACCTCCAGGACTAGGTAAGATTTCAAAGTAGGGAATTAATTGTACATGAAAAATAAATTAAGTGATAACTATCATCAGAATTTCACACTCGTTTGAACTAAAGAATAATAAAGAAGTTGTTTATTCATATGTAGCTATTTTGAATTACTTTATCTCCATACGGCACTTATAGGCCACATCTGGAAGCTCTCTCAGATTCCGCACAGATCTGAGTCTTGGATTCCATTGACACCACTGTTGATCGCAAAGATCAAGCTTAGCTCTAGACAAGACCTTCTGAGTCTGTGTATCAAGTCACTCAAGAAAACTGGTCTCATTACGTGATATCGACCATTATCACCCAGCCTGATCCCTACTTTTTCACCAAGCTGGATTCCAAACTGTGGGAAATTTAAATCTGCTGTCAGTGGAAAATGTTCTACCACTAATGGGCTTATTCAAAAAAGCATGCTGCAGGTTACAAAAGTAATTGCATAAAAAGGAATTCCAAAATGGTTTCAGGCTGTGGCATCACCACTGAAATAAATTCATCCCCTTAGGATAAGAACATGAAGGGAATACCCCTCACTATGGGATCAAAGATCTCTGACATAATTTTTAAAAATCCAAGTCCATTGTTCTTCAGTCATACCTCATGTAAATGATATGATTTCAAGGCTCTTTTGGGCCCCCCAATTTCCCATCTAATTTGCTGTTGAGGGAGATCAGACTGAATCACCCCTTATGGCTTATCTTGATGTGCCCACAGTGTAGAGACAGGAAGCAGCATGGTGGAAAGGGCCTAAGCCTCAGAGTCAGACTGTTTGAACTCAGAATGTACCACCTATTAGCTCTGTGGCCTTGGATAAGTCACTCAACTTGTCTGAGCTTCAGACACGCCATCTGAAAATAGGAATAATATATGATATACAATAAGTACATTATAATAGCCATATTATCTGGTAGATTGTCAATACACAGGAGTTATGGTTTTGGCATCTTCATTAATATTTACTTGTAGTATTATTTCTTGATGTGAGTCTGGACAAATCATTAACTCTTTCCAGGCTTCAACTACCCTGACTGTGCATGAGTGGGACCTTATGACGATCTTACTTCCTTCCAGTTCTAAGATTTTATGAAGGAAATCACATCTGTCACCAACATAAACCACAAACACAAGTTATGAATTTCTGCTGAGAAGTAGTTCTACTTCTGCATTCATGGAAATTTCACAACTCACTCAACGGAGACCAAGCGGTGGAGGCCGAGGGCTTGCTGGCTTCATGTTCTCCAAGACACACTCTCCGAAATGGGTTCTGAGTGAAGACCCAGTTGAGGGAAGGAAAGGAATATCATCCTTTGGAAACAGCATAACAGCCCTGATAGTCTCTATAGGACTTTACTCATTTATTCATACAATATTCATGTTATTTTTGTGAATTTCTCACACAGGATTACACGCGAATTAGGGATGATATAGTCAGGGAAAGGGAGACAGGCTATGGAGGTGAAGAGGCCTTGCTTTTATTCCCAGAACTTGCACTTGCTAACTGGGACCCTGAGCATCCCCTTGTCTTACTATCAGGAACGATTGTTTCTACATTTAGGGACGCTGTGCATTGATATTGCAGTAGGCCTGGAACATAAAAGGGACTCAGTTCCACTATCTTCTCTTCTCCACTCCTCGGAGCACAGATGTCAATGTAGTCTTCCTGGTCAAGAGAGCTGCCAGCACTAGATAGATGGTCAGACAACCGATATTTAATAACCGTTAGTTGAGTTGAATTGGGCACATGTTCTTTCAGAAGTCAGTTCATTCCAGAGAAGTCTAAAACAGTTCATTTTTTAATAACAATCAAAACTGTGATCTATTGACACTTTATCCCACGTCTAGAGTCAGGCTGATTTAAAAGCAGTATTTCCAAGTGTTCTGAGAAGTGCTCTTGGAGAAGGGAGCCCCACTATCAAATGTGTTTGAAAAAGCTGACATCCTGAATATGTAACACACGCCCCCCCTACACACACACACACACACACACACACACTTGGAGAGTCACAATATGAAATAACAAATTAAGGTCTCTAAAAAGGCTGCAGCAAGGAATTTGCTGTGTTTAAACCATTATTTCCCAGGAGTATTTGAGCATGGGACACTCTGAACACAAATTGAGAAATACTATTTTCTCAAGAAAGGGAAAGAAAGTAACAAGTATGAATAATATATTTAGATTTTGAAAAACATTATAAAATCTGTTTTAGAATTTTAGTCACTATGGGATTGGGTGCAATGTTTGATGAAAATAAGAAATTTTGCAGAGGGCTTAAAAATAGAAAACTCAATGTGGTTAATAAGCGGGCACTACCATGCAGGGCATAATGTTCCCAGAGACTTTGAGATTCTCTCCAAACACAGGAGAGATTACAGAGAGAGACGAGCTAGCATGATCAGTAAGCAGTAAATAAATATGGAATAAGTTAACAGACAATCCACGTTTGTGATTCACGTTAAACCATGATTTATAAAACGACAAGACTGGGAAGAAAATAAATATTTTAACATCTAGTAAGTCTATATACGGCAGATAAATTTTGATGTGAACATTTAGGTCTAAATATCTAAAATTCATTCAATCATTATATATTTATTGAGCACTTACTATATGCTAGGTAGCGTGCTGGGTTCTAGAAACAAAATGGTAGGAAAAAATCCTTAGCTGCATGGAGCTTACAGTCTATATAGGAAACAGATGTCAACCTAATAATCATAAAAATGTTTCACAAGGTGCCTGCAATAAGTCCTGTGAAAGGAGAGGGACTTGTGCTCTGATTTCTACTTTGGACAAGGAGGTCAGGAACCACTCATGCTTTGCTCACTGTTGCAACCCAGTGCCTGGCACAGAGGAGTGGTTCAATAGATACTTGTTGAGTTATTTGAATGAATGTATAAGTGAATGAATGAGCAAAAGGGTACAGTAGGAGGATATGACCTATTCAGAGTTGTCAGGGAAGAGGATCCCTAAATGAAGCTGACTGCTAAAGGATGCTCATTGAGTAAAGAAGGGAGGAAAGACTATGCCAGGGAACATCTGTCAAAGAAGGAAGCATGGCACATGTGAGGAGAGGCAGGAAGACTGATGTGGTGGTCACAGAGAACAGAGTCATCCCTGTAAGATGGGGCAAGGATCTACGCAGGTGGGGAGACAGGTCCTCTAAGACCAGTCAAGAAGTTTTGTTTTTTATCTTAAGGTCAAAATGAAACCACGGAGTATTTTAAGTCAGAAAGAAGGGTAACTCAATCAGAATTGTGTTTAAAATTATTATTCTCCCTATTGAATTGGGGAGGGGAGGGAGGAGTAAAAGAAGATACAGGTGGACTCCCAGGGAAGCTATTGCAATAGAGTAGCTAAGAGGTGATGGCGACTGGGATTATTGCCTTTGTCGGGGAGTGGACAGAAGGTGAAACCATAAGTAGAAAGACAGAGAGATAAAGAAAAGAGAGTATCAAGGAAGGCTTCTGGATTTCTGGCTTGCAGAACTCAAAGGACGTTGTGTCATTTGCTGAGTTAGGAAACAATATGAGATCCGGGTGGCGCAGGGACTCATGAATTTCCTGAGACATATGGAATGAATGGTTGCGAGGGAACAATTCGGGCTCAGGAAAGAGAAACAGAAAATATCCATTTGCCCTATTCTTTCCCATTTCATATATAATTAGTGAACATCTATTTTACCAAGGCTGTGGTAGTCACTGCTCCCTAAGGACGTTGGTCAGTGTGTCTCCAAATTTTTTTTTTAAAAAGCCACAAGAAAAAAATCTGTAACTATGTATGGAGATGAATGTTAACTAAACTTACTGTGGTAGTTATTTTGCAATATGTACATATATCAAATCATTATGTTGCACACCTTAAACTAATACCAAGCTGTATGTCAATTATATCTCAACAAATCTAGGCAGGTGGGGAAGCCAACACAATGCTGGGCATGTGAGAAATAGTTCTAGGAGTGATTACACCTTCCCTATACAAAGACAAACTGTGTCTCTATCTAAACAATGTGTGTTTAGCATCATTCTCCTTTTAGCATCATCTCTTTTTAGGACACCCATAGAGAACTAGAAAAGGACCACAGAAATGCAACTGAAATAATATCCTGTAATAGACTGTAGAGGAAATTCCCTAAAAGTTCACTCAAAATACTGAAAGCTGAGGAAAGAAAAAAGTCCAAAGAACAACTGAAGATATATTTATAAATTAGATCGTGACACCCCCCTGAAGTTTGGAGAGATAAATTTACAACAAATAAGAGACGAAGGTATAGACCGGGCAGAAGGGAGTAAGGAAGGGAAGCACAATAACCTGGTGGGTTAGAACAGCCCTTCTAAAACTAACGTGCATTTGAATTGGCTGGGAAATTGTTAAAATGCAGATGATAGTTCAGTAGGTCTGGGTGGAGCCTGAACTTGTGCATCTCTAACAAGCTCCCGGGTGATCCTGCTGCTGAGCATAGCAATGGAGTAGGCTAGCGGGCCTCAGAGAGTCAGAAGAACTCTGAGTCCTGGTTCCACCACCTAGGAACTGTGTCCCTTCGGGGAAGCAACTCACTCTCACTAAGCCTCAATTTCCTCTTCTCTAGTAGAGAGTAATAATAGGACCTTTTTCACGGAGTTGTTGTGAGGATTCATTGAGATAATTATGGGCCTATAATAAGTATTTTCTAAGTGTTAGCTGCTAGTATTATTAGTATTATTAACGTTATCATTTCAGGAAGTGGTTGAGACTAAAAGGGCAAACTAGTTGTGAAGGTTTTGGGGAACTTCATAGTTGACGGATCCACAAGTATTGTAGTTATCAAGATGGATTAGAATGTTTGAGGCTGAGGCATAACTATGGTATATGATTATTGAATTTAATCCACTAGGTAAATCTTGTATTATAGGTTTATTGCTTCTTATTAGCCCTTCCAACAGCTGCCTGCCCAAATACCAATGCCAATAAAACTGAATAGTACCACTTTCTGGATACAGAGGACCTAAACTGACATAGGCATCAACTTCATGTGAGAAAATTTATCTGCAGGACTATCATAAAATATGTTTATGCTCAAATAATTGCATGCTTCTATAATAATAGGACTTTCCCCCTCCATTTCTCTCCCAAAGAAATGCTTTTTTGTCCCACATTAGAGATGCATAAATTATCCAGATTAAAAAGCACATGGAGAGAAGAGCACATAATCAAGCTCATTGAACATGCAGTGGATTTAAAGGGAACTCTGACTCTTTCTGATATACAGCGTGCCCCACAGGTCCTTCTGGAACCCAAGGGTGGAAAAAGTCCTTCAAAAATAATTTACTAATTGACGTCAGTAAGTCTGAAGTGAAACAATTAAGTGCTTTCAATTCATTTTTTTATCGCAAACAATTGTGCATTGAGAGTCAGCTATATGTCTGCCACTGTCTTAGGAGTCGTGCAAGGGCAAGAAGTTTAAGAGTCAGTTTCTCAGCCCAAGAAGTACACAATTGATTTGTCAAACAAGTCATACACACATGAAACACAGTGATGTGCAAGCCACCATGTGACTGATTGCCCAAGAAGCATTCACAGGAGGTACCAAAGGAAGATAGAGATGGGAGTAATCAGGGTTGGTGGAGAAAACCATCTGAGGAAATAGAACTTGATTTGGGCCTCAGAGAATAATTGGATTTGGATAAATCCAGAAGTTGGAAGGTCATTCTTGGCAGAAGTAACAAGTACAAGCTTGGAGGTGGGGGTGGGGGTGAATGAACATGGCATGATTTTGTGTCTGCAGAAAATAATGAAAAATTGGAAAGGAATATCCACTTGGTATGGTGGGGAAGGATCATGGGAAGATTTTGACAATCAGTTGAGGAGACTGGAATGGGAGAGGGTAATGCTTTGGAGGAATAAGTGTATGAATGTATATGTGGTTATATGTGTGTGTGTGTGTATGAGTATTTAAATTGCTGAAACTCCCATTTTCAATACAGCATCAGGCGACAATGCTAACATATGTATATTGTATCTGTAGCATGTAGCACCTAAACCTTGTCAACACTGAAAGCATTCTGGAGTCAGAGTGTGTTTACCCTACTGAGCCATCCAGGAACTTGATATTTAGCAACACATAGAAGGACTCTTTTGACTTAGAGCCTTTGTAAGTGATGAAAGGATTTACTGAGAATGATTGCATCCACACTCTCAAACAAAAATGTTATGCACTTTCATTTTCCAACTAGAAACAGTGATCTATAGAAGACCATCAATGTGTTCTACTAAGCAGCTAGTCATAAGACTTTTTATCTATGTGGCTAGGGGCTATGGAACAGATCTGATCTTGTCTGATGTTCTTCTGTGTGTATGCAGTGGCCTGTACAATATGATGTAGGATTTGGTCTGGAATGTCCATTTCTTGCTTTAGGGTCCTTATTTCTAAGTCTAGGTCACTACTCATGCCATGACTAGCTCAAAGTCTCATCTCTATGGACTGAGTTCTACATAAAGCTCTGCTTCCCTCCGCTAGGTTCCTCAAAGGCTGACCATGGCTTTCCTGCACTACATTTGTGTCTGTCTGTGTCTTCTGCCTGGCAGCTGTGTTTCCTCTGGGAGAACAGTAGTCTTCTGTCTGCTGTGGCAAGCAACAGTCACTTCTTCTTACAGTGAGAACTGAAACTAGAACCACCATATGCCATTTCCTGGACCCTTCCTATTAAAGTCCCCTTCTCTTAACCAGCAAAAGCTGCACTTTAGTGGTTAGGGGCATAGGTTCTTAGAATTGAACATCAGCATTGAAACTTACCAACTACATGCTCTTGGACCTTTAACATTTCTACACATCACTTTCCTTTTTTTCAGAATGAAATAATAATAGTACCAAGCCATAGAGTCATTGTGAAGATTAACTAAGTTAATATATGTAAAGGGATTTAGAAGAGTGCTTGGCATATAACAAGTACTCCATAAGGGTTGTTCTATTGCTGACATTATTATTTGTATAATATATATATTATATATGCCTCTTTATGCCCCAGTACCATGTGGTTTACATGCATACATCACTCGCTCACTAATTAAGCTTCTCTACTCAAAATAGATTCTAACATTATAAGTTTTATCATTTGTCTAAGTATTTGAGTATTTTGATGTAGTTTTACTTCTGTGTCAATATGAATGGCAATACCAAGCATGAGAGAGTGCTACAACACCATTTACCATTCAGTCTTAACCTTTGGGACTATTTGGAAACAAAGTCTTGCTGAGAATTGAGAAATAATAGAAGTCCTTTAGTACCTGATGCAATCGACAAACCTGAAGTTTCAAACTGAATGAAATTTGACATTTTTAAGTGCTTTTGCTGCTCCGCCTTTACGAATCTTCGAAATTTACAAATGGCCCATCAACTAGTCTATCAGTTAGCTGACGCCTCCCTGAACCAGTACTCCGGGGCGAACTGAAGCAGTGTAAAGCAATGTAATTCTTATTGACGATCTTGTTATAGAGATGAGAATTTTGTGTATGAAAAACTTTTTAAAAATACAAAATTCAGAGTATTATGGGAGGTCAGGAAGGAATGAGATCAAATAGGTTTAAATTGCAATGTGAGGGATATAGAATAAATATCAGGAAACATTTATGAACAGTAAATGCTATTAAAATGAGTTTGCTATAATCTCCTTCTGCAAGAGCCCTTAACCAAGGTGGATTTAGATATAATCCTGTTTTAGCTCAATAATTCAATGCATACCTTGGAGGCCAAAGGAGCAGATTTGATTATCTTGTTAAGGTTCCTTTGCTCCTCTGATGCTATAATTCTGAGAGAAACCTCTTGGTATTCCTAAATCTCATGCTTCTCAGCTAAAAATAAGAGAACGGTAATGTTAAACTGCTTCTACAACGCTCTGAGATCTTGTGCTAAGGGCGTTATGAACAGCATGGACTCAATGTATTTATTACTAATTGGAGAAATTGGTGACTTGAGGAAAAAGGAAGCACTCTGAAATTTTTAGATATTTAAGTCTTTCTCAGCATTTCTTAATTTTAGAAATATTTACCTGTAACCAAAAACATTCTATGATATTTTTTAAACCTCTTATAACTATTTCATTAGTTTTCCTTGAAGAAAAATGTTAGCTAAGGAAACAAAAACTAAACTCTAAGACTGAATCAACAGATGTTTGTTTTAAAAAGTATTATAATCATCTCTTCAGAAAAAGATAGTAGTAGGGACATGGCTCTCCCCACTAAGGTAGAGAATCCATAAGGAATGTATATCTGCTACTGATTTAATGAATAACTCAGGTTTGATTTCTAGTTACACTAGAAATTGACTAGTGCACAAAGTTGGAAAATGATTAAAGAAATTCTGTATGTATCTTTTCTACTGTGACTTTAGAGAGAAAAATTTCTCCTCCTTGTATTCATTTGACAATCATTTATTGAACACATAAAATATGCAGATGCTGTGTTGGACATGACCCAGAGAGAAACAGATAACATGAAATAAACAAATAACTGTGTGATAATGCTATGTGTTGTGATGAAAATAGAATGATGGAGTAGGACGTCTCTGGGCAAGGAGTCTACTTTAAGTTGGGTAATGTACCTGTCCTTGATCCGATTCTGTTCAGATTAATTTCTCCCCTGTACCACAGTGGGGCTTGCTTCAGCAGGTTGCAATCCATAGGCTCCTATGTTAGCTACATTATGGCTGGGTTTAACCAATGGAACCACTGATGTGAGATTGGAGAGTTGGAAGAAGGGAGAAACTGGCGTGTTTCTCCCTTCTCTCCCTGCCTTGAGTGATGTCTTCAGCAGAGGCTACATCTTCTCCCTGGCTCTCACCAGTCATACCTGACGTGATTCTAGCTTCTGCTATGGTCCTGGACTTCAGTAAACCTACCTCCTCTGTTTGTCCCTCCAACCTAGAGTTGGTAGTGGCTTTCTGCTGTTGCTAATCTCCAGGTTGTTTGACCATCCCATTTGGCTTCTCAGCTCTTCCATACATGTGTAACCAATACTATGTGATAGATTTCCTGTTTTAAATACTTAAGAGTGGTCTCATTTTCCTGGGTGGACTCTGACTGTGACAGGGTATCAGGTAAGGCTAAACTAAAGAAGTGAGATGTAAGATAAGAATTAGAAAACTAAAAGGATCCAGACATATGACGTTCTGGAAGGAGGACATCCAGGCTGATAAACATGAAAGTCCATAAAGCACAAATAACCTTGGAGTCTTCAGGGAGCATAAAGCAAGCCAGTGTGGCCGTACTATCATGTGAGAAAGGAGAGTGATCAGTTAAGACCAGAGAGGTAGGTGGATACGGGTTCTTATTCTAAGTACGAGAGAGATGGACAGATGTGCTTTGATTTGAGTTTTTCAAAGATTACTCTGACTACTTTGTAGATAATGGATTCAAGAAGGGAAGATAGTCCAATGTAGTAGCTAAGGAGTAGTGAAAAGTGGGCAGAGTCACAAAGAATTTTATAGATAGAGTTGACCCAACTCACTAGTCATGTCAATGTTGAGGATGACAGAAAAGGAAGAACCAAGGGTGACTTTGTAAATTTTTATCTGAGCAACCAAGTGGATGCCGGTATCATCTATTGAGAGGCAGAATGAGGAAGAAGCAAATTTAGGGATGGGAAACAGAGAGAATTAAGAGTTCTTTTTTGGTCCTGTTAGGTTGAAATGCCTCTTAGACTTCCAAGTAGAGATGCATAAGAGGCAGTGGGTATATGAGTCTGGAGTTTGGGGGAGAGGTTAGAGCTGGAGATATAAATTTAGGAATTGTTGCCATTTAAATGCTTTTTAAAACCACAGATTTAGATAACATTTCCTAAGAAGAGAGTGAAATTGGAAGTGATTTATTACAAGCCATCAGTGATTGTTCCAAACACAGGATTTTGAAGAGAAAAAAAGTCGTTAGACACAACTATGTTAAAAAAAATAGACTTTTTCAGGAACAAGTAGAAGCATTTTGTATGTGTGTTAAAAAATAGTCTGAGAACCCGAAGGTTAGCTCTCCACAATTAATTTGATTAATGTAGACAGCTTTTCAAATAATTTAGGATGCATGACAGATTGCCTGAATGGTCTTTGCCATTTCCATGGTCTAAGCAAAGTAGATGTTAACTAGAAACCCTTTTCTTTTGGAGACATAAATTTTCCCAGGAAATCAGTCATATTTGATACACTGTCTGAAATGAGTCTACAAATATCAACGGACCCTGAATATTACAAGGCTTTAACAATTTATCTTTCATTTCCTACATTCCTACCAGAGCAAGTAATGTATCCTCTTACAGCTATTCTGAGTGTAGACACTGAGAAATCTTCAACTTCTTACTGTCTTTAGCATTCCGTGTTTAGTCAGTTGACCAAACATAACATCCACTTTCTGTAGCTTGTATGCTCTTTTTTAATCCTACTGCTATACTTCCAATCTTGTGGTGCTCAGCCTTTCTCATCTGGACCATTTTTGTCTTTCGGGGCTACCCATTCCCAACACCATCTCCTTTAAGTGTGCTCTCACTGCCATCCCCAAGGTAGTGTCTTGTCCTATTACCTGCAAATCTGAGAATGGCTCTCTAATCCATTCCTAATTACATCTTCTGTGTCTCTAGTCCTCCAAAAGAGCATCCCAGCTGTGTTACCTGACATCCCAGCCTCTCGGACATCTCCAAAACATTGCTTGCTGCTTGTGTCAATAGGATACCATAGGATTCAGGGTAAAATATGTTTGCTATGCTTTGTTCAAAATGTGTTTTTAAACATTCCAAGAATAAAAGACGAAGTTCCTAAATAAAGACTAATGTTTATTTTAAAGGTTCAGAATTATAAAAGAGGCTGCATGGCAAATTGAGTGTTGATAAAACGTAGGGAGAAGGGAAGTAAACTGAATGAGTTAGTAGTGTATTTATTGGCTGCTTTCTCCTAATTGAAAAGAAAGCATCTCTGGGTTGGAGAATGCCTTTAGCAATACCGGGAGTGGGGTTTTTTCCCTCTATTTTTCTGATGATGGTAGGAAAAAGGAAAAAAATAAAGGCATTCTAAGTGTGGAGAAGAGGTCAATATAAGCCTTCCCAAAGATCATCAGACAACTCTATTTCTGAAAGAGAGATACAAATTTTGAGAAGTGAGAAATAGTAGGAGGAAGTCATCAAGGATTCTCAAAACAAGCATCAGAAAAACACAAGGAAATGTTTATACCCCACCCAGGGCAGCTGGATACACACCAGGTGAGGAGAAATAAGAGGTTCCCAGTAGTAAAAAGGGAAGTTAAGTGTAGCGTGATGGAAAAAAATTAAAATAACTGTATTATGTATTGTATTTATTATTAAATTTGTATATACTTGTATAATTTTAGTAGTTGGCACCAGAACTTCTCCTAAGGTGACAAATTGTCTTCGTCTAGGAAAATACCTTGAAAGGTTGCTTTGGGTGGAAAAAAATGAGATCCCTCAAAAACATGGTGTGTAGAATGACAATTTTTTTAAAAGATTAGATAAGCTGTTCTTCACAAACAGCTAACAGTTATTCAGTGATTGGGTGAGGAAGAAGAGAAAAAAAGAGAAGCAACTCAGAGAAGAAAAGAGGAGCTAAGAAACATGGCCGGCAGCAGAGGGTGTTGAAGCAGGGCTGCAGGAGAAAGCCCCGGGGTCACGGGCTGCGGGTCCCCTGTGAACAGAAGTGTCCATGGGTGCTCAATTTCAAGTTCTCTGTAGCGCTGTGGTAGAAATCTCCTGCATTGGCTTAAACCTTCAGTATAGTCTGCCACACACACAGGTAGGCGCCCAAAGTTTTAGAAAATACCAAAGTAACAGGCTTTAATTCGAGCTTGGAATGGCCTGGAGCAGGTAGAAAAGAGGAGCTTTATAAAGTTGATGAGACAAGAGGGAGAACAAAAGCCTCTCCCCACCATACCACCAATTTCTGGATATATTTGGAGGAGCAATAAGAACATGGAATGAGGGATAGAGCCACTTCTTATTTAAATCTTAAAGAGAAGATAACCCTCCCTGCTCCTCATCCCTGATATTTGGATTACATAAATGTTGATTAACAATAGTTAAATTCATTGGGAGAAATTATTTAATTTCCAACGCAGCTGTTTTCACGTCTGGTATTATGTTATATCTGTATGTTTATAGCTTGCAAAACAGTAATTTATAATTATCTTTATTGAAATCTATTTTTCATTAAAGAGCTACAATCTCTACAGAAAAAAAAATAAAGCATTGACTGGATTATGAACAAAATATTGGGGCACTCAGGAACCCATGTCTGGAAGGAGGTACCTCTTGCTGGCATACTTTCCACTAAGCAGAGAATTTTAGTCATAGTGCCTAGGAGGAAATAATTACAGGTACCTAACTGTTTCTAGTTCCATGGACCTTTGAGAATCTTTTCAAAACCATAGCTCTTCTATCTAGAGGAAAGAAATTCATTTAAATGCGAAGGCTGCATAAAATGTCAGGGCTTCACCTAAGTATCCTAGCTGTATTGGGTGTGCTTTTAAAGACTTGGGAAATACAGCACCTTGGCCTGCCTGCCCTAAACCATGGAACCAAGCCAAGGTGTTCTTGCCAGTTACCTGCTGAAATCCTACCTCGTCCATTCCAAATTCACAAACTGATTTTTTTTAAAAATGAAAAAATATTGCTTTTTTAAAGTCATTTTGCTACAAGTTCTAGATTTTCGTTCAAACATCTCTGGCGTTAATGAAAGTCAGTATTGGTTGAATTCTGACCTACGGTTCAGAAAAATTTGGAATTCATCCTCATCCTCAGTCTGAGTATGACAGAAGAATGGATGGACTATTCTTACTTAGATTCCAAGATTCTTGGGTCCCTCCTCACAGAATTCTACCACTGTTTGTGGACCCTGCAGCACATCGCTTAGCCTCTCCGGGTTGTACCTTATTTATGCAATGAGGAAGTTTGACAATTAACTTTAAGGTTTCTTCTGGCTCTGATATTTTACTACCCACAACATAAAGCATCATCAGAATAGATAAATATTCCTTCTTCTAATCATAAATTTCTGAAGTCAAAAGCCTTGCCTAGTGCCCAAGTAGTCATATTTTTAAAGTACATATACAGGAAAGCAGACTATGACTATAGTCCCAGACATTACTCATTGCTGGAAAAGGATGTTAAAATCTACTCCTTTCCAAATACTGTATAATCTTTCAGCACAAACATCACACCATGGAAAAGTAGATCAGATGGCTATACTGGTAGCGGGGCAATGAATTATCACTATGACTCTTTCCATCCAGATGTACTCCCTACTTACTCTGTACTATGGCATCAGCAGTTCGGCTTGTTTCCTTGCAAGCCAAGGATGATGGGGTCAGGAGTCAGGAGGGTTTGGTGCTGAGCTTGCCAGAAACTAAAGCATTAGAGCCCAAAAAGATGTCATCTCCAGTCCTGTGAAATGTGAAGCAGAATCCTAAGTGCCTTTTAATGGGTGACATAACCTGTCCTCTATTAATGGGCCTTTAGGTTGATTCTAATCTTTTTAATACAAACAACCCTGCCATGGACATTATGGATACATTTGAATATGTGTGTATGGTATGTATATGACCATATTATCAAGATATGTGAGGCCTTTCAAGCAAATCACAAGTGATCAGCCAAAGGTAGTTGAGATTCACGTGGATTGTAACCAATGCCCAGCCATTCTTCTTGTCAGTAGAACGTCCTTGACATTGCAACTGAATTGTAAAGGAAAGCCATGAGAAAATATACAAGTTCAGTTGATAGTATTTTGTTTGGAAATATATTTTTAAAACTCAGGTTCCTATCAATTTTTGCTACTCATAGAGTTAGATAGGAAAAACAATTTCTATCTTAAAACTCCAAAAAATGGCTAAACCTCTCAGGTAATTAATTCAATAGGAGGTAAGTGTTCCTTTCTTTAGAACTTGGACCTCTGCCACACGAGGTAAGAAGACTAAAATATTAGCCTTAAATTGTGAAGTCTCTGTCATAAACTCTTAAATACAACTCAGAATGTTCTATCAGAATTCAGTGAATGTCTTGACCTAAATTTCTGCTTGTTATGCAACCTCAAGCAAGCTGAGAAGGCAACTCCAAAAATAATATTCCATGACATAATTCCTTTAGTAGCTAAGTATCCTTCAACCCTAGAAAAATTTAGAATTAAGTATAGAAATGTTTAAGAGAATCAAAACAACCTTACTAATGTTTTTAGTTAATGATATTTTTTGTTTGGTAACTGTAATGTGTTAGTAACGTTAAAGGGAATGTGGCATATTAAAAGATGAGGTGGATAATTCCGATTTAAAAAGTAGTTGATAAAAAAAAATGAAATAGTTGATGTAGACTTGTGATTTTAACCCACATAAAATGTTTACAAAGGCTTCTGTATATGAAAGAGGATTAAACTTCACTATGTTTATGTGCTTATATTCTTTTAAGATTTTAAAAAGTATTAAGTACTTGGGAAAGTATTGACATACTTAAAAAGGAAGTAGGGCAGATTAAATTTACAAAATTGGTTAAAAAATATATGGAGGAATTCAGTTCACTAAGTGCTTAAATGTGATTATGCACATTGAAAACTCCCCTAAAAATAGTTTCTAAAATTATCTAGATTTACAAATCAAATAATAGATCTGTACACTGAATTTAAAAGCTTTGGTAAGGACCAGAGCTTTTAATTTTTAACTTTCGTAAACTGAATGCTAATTTTTTAAGCAAAGGTAAACATCTGAGTAGTCTTTTCTACATACAAAAGTCACTTTTAAGACAAAAATATTCATATTTAAAAATTACTACCTGTATTATCCTCCTCAAATCAACAAGGTTAAGAAACAAATTTTTAAAAAGGAGCTCTTACACATAAATAAGAACAATTATTAGAAAAATTAGCTCATTTTGAAGGAAATGAAATACAACCAACCAAAAAAAATGTGAGAACATACCTATCCTCACTAAGTTAAAGACAGAAAAAAAGTCCAAAGTGTGGTCCTGTACAGTGTGGGTGAGAGCGCTCAGGTACTGGTATTCTAGTACCTAGATAAGAACAGAAACTAGAAATGCTCTTTTGGAAGACAATTTGCCAAAAACTACCATGTTTTAAAGTGCATATCTCCTTGGACTTGATATTTCCACTTGGAGGAATTTATCACGTACACATATTTGAATGTGTTCACCAAGGCGTTTAGCCAAGAATGTCCACTGCAGCACTGTTTGTATTTAAAAAATTGGAATGACTATCAGTAGAGGACAGGGTAAATATATTATTAAATCCATGCAGTGGCTTAGGATACAGCCGTTCAAAAGAACAAAGTAAGGGCCGGCCCCATGGCTCAGGGGTTAAGTTCATGTGCTCTGCTTTGCTGGCCTGGGGTTCGTGGGTTCGGATCCTGGGCATGGACCTACACACTGTTTATCAAGCCATGCTGTGGTGGCATCCCACATAGAAGAACTAGAATGATCTACAACTAGGATAGACAACTATGTACTGGGGCTTTGGGGAGAAGGAAAACAAAAGAGGAAGATTGGCACCAGATCTTAGCTCAGAGCCAATCTTCCTCACCAAAAAAACAAAGCAGCTCTTCATGTGTTGATATAGAAAAAGCTTCAATCTTGTTAATTAAAAAATAAATAATAAAGCCAAGAGCAGAGCAGTTTTATGATATGCTTCCAATACATACTGGAAAGAAAAAAGATATATATGTGTGCATACGCATAGAAAATTTCTGGAAGAATATAAATACATAGCTGGCTCTTAAAGGTGATTGACTATAAGGAAAATATATTAGTTTCCAGGGGCTGCTGTAACAAAGTGCCACAAACTGGGTTGTTTAATACAGCAGAAATGTATTCTCTCACAGTTCTGTAGACCAGAAGTGAGAAATCAAGGCATTGACAGAGCCGACTTCTTCTGAGGGCTGTGAAAGAGAATTTGTTCCACGTCTTTCTCTTAGCTTCTGGTGAAAGCTGGGAATCCTGGATGTTCCTTGCCTTATAGATGCACCACTCCCATCTCTGCCTTTGTCTTCACATGACACTCTCCCTGTGTTTCCATGTCTTCACATGGCCTTTCTCTCATAAGGACAATAGTTGCATTGGCGTAGGGGCCCATGATACTCCAGTGCGATTTCATCTTAACCAATTATGTCTGCAACAACCCTATTTCCAAATAAGGTCACATTCTGAGGTATTGGGGGGTTAGGACCTCAACAAATCTTTTTGGGGAGACACAATTCAACCCATAATAGAAGGATATGGCCATCTGGACTTAGAGAAAAACCTAAAAATTGATTAATAAGAAAAGACTACCAGTTAAGTGATGCAGGCATGATTAAGTGCTATTTATGGTCTTGATCCCTTCTAAGATAAACATTTGGACATGAAATCCCACACTGTATAAACAGATTGTCCAAAACCCAACATTTGGCATTCAATTAATTTTAACGATATTTCTTTCCCCCACTCAGAAGACTTCCTTTTTGTTGAAAAGAGCATGAAGTTAAAATTAAATTTCCCTCAAATTTTGTTTTTATTTCATAGAGTCTCAGAGGGGAACGGGCCTTTAGAGACCTTTCGTGCCTGCAGTGCTTGACAGTACTTTCAGCAAGAGGCCCAATCTCTGCTTGAACACCTCTAGAATGAGGTGCTCCCGGAAGCAGCTTTTTCTGAGGCAAGAAAGTCCTGATGGTTAGAAAGCAGCTACTGAGTCAAATTCCACCTCCCTAAAATTTTCACCATTTTTTCTTTGGTCGGCTGTCTGAGCTTTGGAAAAGTATTTACATTGTATATCTTATATTTTAAATGAAATATATATAATTTATGCATAAATTTATATCTTATAAAATATATTTCTGAATATATTAAAAATATACTTAAAGGACCGGCTCCATGGCCAAGTGGTTAAGTTCTTGCGTTCCACTTCTGTGGCCCAGTGTTTCACAAGTTCGGATCCTGGGCGCGGACATGGCACCGCTCATCAGGCCACACTGAGGCGGCGTCCCACATGCCACAACTAGAAGGACCCACAACTAAAAAATATACAACTATGTACTGGGGGGATTTGGGAAAAAAAAGCTGAAAAAATATATACATATACTTAAATTACAACTATTAAAATATTTGGGGACATCTTTGGGTTCTATTCCATGTTTTATCCTAGTGGCAGTTGTAACCCAACTTCTTAGAGGTAAACATCTAAAATCAAAATTTCAGAAGTATTAATCAGATAAGGGAAGAGTAGTGAGCCCTGGAGAAGCCAAAATGGAAGCACTGGATAGCACAACCATTAAGAAATAATAGCAATCAATCAGCTATCTAAAAAACAATAAGTGGCTGCATTTTCATTGACATTGATTTTTTCAAATACATTTGTCAGAAGAAAACTCTCATGATGTAATTTGTTAACATTTTTATTAAAAAATACCTAATAAAAATATAAGTTCTACAACTTTTCTTTGAAGACTCAAGTCTTATTTCCAGAATGTTCCTAATGAGATATATTCTCCTGGGGAAAATGTTTAAAACAAGAAAGTCATTTCATATGTATAAGGAAGAGCTGAAATCCTTGAAAATAATAGGGGAAGTTTTGCGGAACTTTTGCCCAAAAAATCTTTTAGAAAACTTAAACACTTTAGGCAGCTTGAACAAAGGCATGAATTCTGTGTGTGAAAGGGTTCTATAAAATTGTAACAAATTGTTCCATTCAATGTTACCCTGCCAGATTTTGTCACACAGTATGAGAGACATTAGTAAATATATGTCAGCCTGTCATTCCTTCACAAAATACTCCCTTCACCCAAATAAATAGGCTTGTTTGAGGCTACAATGGCCATCTTTGTCTAAGAAACACTAGTCAATTTGTAGATACACGCTGTTTGCTTGGAGCACCATTTCACACAAAACTCTTTATACCTGGGTGAAAACAACAATGATGCCTCTTTGGAAATATGAAATATCTCCAGAGCTCCCGGAAGTGCTGCAGGAAAGTGCAATCATAAGTCTCTTGGACTTTCAGCAACTGTCAGAAAATCGAACCTAATGTATTACAAAGATGAAGTTCTAATAAGACAAATTGAGCTCAATATCAAAGCAATTTTGCCAGTGTCAGCCCCAGTTGCCTAGTGATTAAGTTCAGTGTGTTCAGCTTCAGCAGCCCAAGTCCAGTTCCTGGGCAGGGACCTACACAAATCTGTTAGCACGGATGTTAGTTCAGGGCAAATCTTCCTCAGCAAAACAACAACAACAAAAAAGTCATTTTACCACCCAATTGTTCAGTGAGGTAGCTCAGAAAAGTGAGGGTCCAAATTCACCCTCTTTCTTCCATTAAGTGTAAAGAATAACATTTCTTCATCAATCCTATAATTTAAAGAAAATTTCTCACGATAATTAAGGCCTGGAAATAATAACTTCACAGCAGGAAAAAAAAGAGATCACTTAGATAAAAATTCCACTTTAATTCTACAATATATCTATGACTGACTCGTGATACTATTGGTTATACAATCTGCAAGCATGTTAATGATATATTTCTTTGGATAAGCAATACACAGTCACAGGCTTCTTAGGGCATACTTAAACAGGATTTTCTTACCAGGAAACAGTTGATTTGGTTCCCAGGGGTGACCAGTTTATTGCCAAAGATCAACTTACTCAGCATTAAAAAAAGGCGTTATTATTTAGCTCTTTCTAGAATTTATACTTTAAAAATGGTTTGTTAGTTACCAGTTTTCCCTTTAGTGATTTTTGTAGAATTACTCACAGCTGTACACTTAGAACTAAATAAAACCCAGAGAAAATGCAAAAGATTAGAATCCTTAATAAGGTAGTGGTGAGAGGAGGGGGCGTACGAGTCAGGATATCAAGTAAATCCCATTTCGAGTTACGTTCATTGATATGTCCCATGTACTACATTGCAAAGGGTCAGCGATGGAAGTGCTGCTTATTTGGAAATATATACCATTAATTTGCTCACAAGTTGCCAAAACAACTATGTTTTAGCACCATCAAGTTTTTAATATTGTTGCAACCTGCCCTCACTGATTTTAACTTGTGGTTCAATGGTAGGTTTTTTTCCCTCTTGGACCAAACATTCTGCTATTCTTCTAAAAAATGCTTTCTAAATATTGTTCCTCACTTGACTGTACCCAGCCAGAGCTGGTTTGGGACTGGGTTTTGCAAAATCAGGGGTTTTACCCAACAATGACTAATTTGGGTTTTGGTTTTGGCGTCATGGCCTATAAGAACGTGGAGGGCTTCGACTTTCCAAGTTTTCTTAACTGACTGGTGACGCATCCTGAAACAAGAATCCCTGTTTTTCTTTTCAACAATTTTTTCCCCTTTCTGGCAGGGTGGCCAGTGAAAACATGTTATTTCAACACTTCCAAACAATAAGTCAAACTAGCCTTTTGCCTTTACCACTTACTTTGTCATAGACCTGGGTGAGTGTATTAGAGTAAGGAGCTTTGTCAACCTGCAGCCTCTCTTGTTTACGTGGAAAAACCCCCATGACTTTCCTATCCTGCTTTCCATTCTCCTCTCACGGCTCTGTTCCCTCTTTTCTCTCCATGCCAAGAAACTTGTGCCTCACGCTCTATAGTCTAACTCAGGATTCCAATTCCATTCTATTCCTTCACAAACCTGGTATATGTGTTCTATATACACAATTTATATTTACCATAATTCATTAACTCTACAACTCCTTTGATTATAAGATGCATCATTATTTTAATTAATATTTGTATTAAATTTAATTAATATTTATAATTAATCCTTTATCACAAGCACCATTATTTATTACTAAAAAGAATGAAAAATGCTGCCAGTGTAAAAATCTATGCATGCCATCAGATGTGTGACATTCTACTCTCAGAAATATTAAAATGTAAAAAATATTTATCTTAGAATTGGTGAACTGTGGTAATTTGAGGCAAGAAGAAAAGAGAGTAGCTTTAAATATCCTTAAAGGCATTAACAGAACCACTGCCTTTCTCCCATTTTGATTACTGATTGTCTATAGCCCTGCCTATCTCTTCCCCCACTTGATTTCTTCATTACAAAAAAATATTCGATGCCTACTATGTGCAGGTCTTGTGGTAGGTGCTGGGGACACGCAATAAACAAGAGACTGTCTTTGTGTTTAAGGTGCTTTTTGCTTGGGAAGTGGATGCAAAAGGCGGCTGGAGAATTACAGTAGAGTGATTATCGCTGTACTAGATAGACAGAAGCACTGGACAGAGTGAAAGGTGACCTAACTCAGTCTTGCAGAGATTATGGAGAATACTCTAGTAAGGCAGCGCCTGAGCCAAGATCTCAAAGATGAATAAGAAGAGTTAGCCATTTAAAGGGCCAAGGCAGAGGAGGAAAGGAAGGATAGATATTCAGATAAAGAAAATATTAGGCAGTAAGAGGAATTTTGGCATTGTGTTCTGGCGAACATATAGGGTTCCACAAGACTGCAGAACAGGAAGAAGTGATGTGAGCTAGGACTACTCACGAATGGCCTTGTCTGCTGTGGAAAGCAGATGAAAATTGATTCCGAGGAAATTGGGGAACCAGTGAAGGGCTTTAGCATAAAGTGACAAGATAAGTTTAGCCCTTTATTTTAATTTTCCTTACTTTACTTTGTAAAAATCAAATGAATCAGGAATAATAATTTGGCTCTTCTCTCTACCCTTGGTTTCTGAAGTCACTCTATGATTGTACTGGATACTCAGTTTTGTCTTTTCCTTCTGAAGATGCCCATCTATCCATTTTGATAAATTTTTTTTAGTACTTTATAATTTTCTCCCTCCAATATCTCTTTCTGAAATTCCTACTAGTCTGATATTCGGCTCCCTAGACTAATCTTCCATGATTCTTATGTTATTCAAATTTTCTATCTCCTCATCATGGTTCCACTTCTGGGAACATTCTTAGAATTTATCTTCCAACCCTACTACTCATTTTTGGGGGGAGGAACAACACTATATTTTTAATTTATAAGAACTCTATTGTTGGATTTTTTTACAGCAATTTGTTATTGCATATGGATTTAATAGCTTTTCAAGTCTCCCCAGGAATATAAGTAAACAGTTTTAGGATCTGTATGATCCCTGCATTGTATCCATTTTCTTCTCTTGCCCTATTTTTACCTCGTTTACTTTGCTCCTTCTCTCCATGATGAGGGTTTTCCTTAACTTTCTGGTGATCCAAGGTTTCTCATTCACATTTAAGAGTGGAGCCTTAGAAGCCAAGTGGAAGCTCAGTGCACGCGGACAAGGTTAGCTGACTTGCCTTCAGGGAAATCTTGTAGGGAGCTGGCCGTTCCGTTAGGGTTTTGCAACCACTAGTCTGTAAGGGTCTTTCTTCTGAGTGATTCCATTTTTCTAGAAAAATAACCTTCTAATCTCTTGTTTTGGAGGCAGCTTCCTGGTTGTAGTGCAGCGTGCTTAGGAAGGAAAAGGGAACTGGGGGATCAAACTATTCTCGAAGTTTCTAATAAGAGCAGACTTTTATTAGTTCCCTCGCGTTGAGCCGTGACTCTTACCTTCACTCACCCTCCACCATGCCTCACCAGCCACTCCCATTCAATTTCTCCCATTCATAAATAAAGCTCTGGTCTCCTGTGGTAATGACGGGCAAAGTGGGGGGGTGTTGTAAGCATCAGTGTTCTGTTCATGGTGGGCATGGGGGAGTTGGAAGGACTTGGTTGTTAGTGTTCCATTCCTTGGGGAGAGGATGAACTTAGATAACCTTATCATCTGCTTCCTGGTCCAGTTTCATGCCTCAACCCTCCATCTATCATACCAGCTACTGCTGTGAGCTAAGCTTCTCAAGGATTCTGCAGTGTGGACTGTTTCTACTAGAGTTATTGTGCTACCTGCATGTACATGAGGTCTGGATTCCTTTGCCCTAATAAATCAATGTCTACACCTTCATCCACTTTCCAGCATTCAATGATTTGTTCAAATAGCTTTCCTGCTGAAGCCCTTTTCTGTTCTATTCATCTTTCTGAATTTATAGCCTTTTATTCATTTAATAACAGTGTAGTGGGGACTGAGGAGAGAAGGAGGGTAAACATGTGAATTCAATCTGCCTTCTTTAACTGAATATTGTATTTGCAATTTAGATTTGGAACGTTTTAGCTCAAATAATTCCTTAGGCTTCTGTACGGAATAAACATTTTCTGAACCATAAATTAATAAGCATGATATGAACATTATGACAGACATAAAGACAGAACATTCTAAGTCAGAATGATCCTGAAAACTTTTAAGTGTGCAGTCTTAGCTCTGAGCTAACACCTACTGTCTGCTTTCTTCTATTTTATACGATTTATGGCCTTAATTAAATTTTCTTAAGTCATAAGCCAAAATGGAATAGTAATATGTCAGAAAAACTTGAACCCAGGCCACTTTCACCACCAACCCCAACTTTCTCACTGTGTTCCCCCAGAGAACTTTCACCAGTACTTCAAAGAATTTATACACACAATTTCAGACTTCGACAAATTTGTAATCTAGATAAGGGCCAACTTTTTCTCTTTTACTTCAGAAAGACATATCATTTTTCTTTTTCATGTTTGGCACAGTATAACAGACCCAACAACGAAGGTTTTAGAAATGTGTACTTTGCAGTTGGCTCCGTTACTTAAATCTAGTACTCACTCTGCTTTTGCTCAATTACTTGAATTCTGCCTTTTCCCTTGTAAGCTTCTCAAGGAGTGCACTCTAAATGGGGCAAAACCTGGAAAGATGCTCAAACACCAAAATTTTTAAATATCTACATTTGTATCCTCCTCAGGAGGGAACAGGTTTTATTTAAAATGTCTTGATAAACCTTTGGGGTGGATGCTAGGAACCTAACGGCATGAAAAGGCTGCAGGTGAAAGAAAGAAAGATAGGTCAGCATGTCACCAACAAGAGTTCAGAAGCCTGCAAAGACAGGAGGGAGCAAACAAAAGGGATTTCTAAATCACTTTTCATATGAAAAGAATAGGAATTTGAGGAAGGGAAAAGAATATGGCTCTGCAAAGAGCAAAGAAGAAGACTTTTAATCATAGGGACGTCTAATATTCAAATATTATGTGTGTATGTGCCTATGTCAAAATAAATATATATGTATTTTAATATACATTAAAATGTATAATATGACATATATTTAATTTGTATGTATGTGTGTCAAAATAAATCCCATTCATTTCCACACACCTTCAGAAAAGACTGCTGTATGCACAAAGGTTTTGATTTAGGCAGGTTTCATATGGAGGGTAGGGTGAACTGGTCCAGGAACACTGTTGAGTTTGATGTGGTACAAAACAGAGACGGCAGGCAACGAACAGCAGAGTGAACCATGAACTGAAAAAAAGGTAGCAGAAACAAGAGCTCCAAGCCAGCAGTGACCAGGAAAACTGTAAATCATCTCCTCTCAAGAATCCACAGAGACAGGAAGGAGCTCAAGGTTCCCACTCTGAGTTCATAATCCATCAGCTGACATCTGGGTTAGTTTTATGCAATGTCTCTGAGCCTTAAAAAAATGCAAGCAAAGCCCGTAGCTTGCTAAAAGTAGCTGAATAGTACACTGTATCTGCTTTTGATGAGGACCAGATAGAAAAGGTATTTAGCCTAGGTAAGGACACAGGAGACTGCCTCAGGAAATCCCCTTTGCTGAAAGTGTTGTGAGGTTAAGTTGAATAACCTCTTGGGGCAGGCAGAAGCAGAATGATAGAAGGAATTGAAGTCCTGGGTGGGAGACTGGACTAGATGACCCCTGGGATTCTCTAAGATCCTGAAAGTCTATGGTTCTAGGAGCTATGCAGACTCAGATCATTTCAATTTTTCCCCAATGTAACTAAAGTTAAACCAATGTTATGTGTAATGTCCCAAAGCGCTCTTAGCAAAGTTCAGCAACACCACATGGTAGTCCTTATTCTTGTTCAAGCCAGTGGTAGAGAAACGGAGGTCTTGCAAAAACTATTCCAGTATTTCCTGTTGGATAAACTCTGTCATTCTCTAAAAACACCGAAAGGAGAAGTGAGCAGAGTCAGAAGTGGAAAAGCTTCCAAAGGCGGGGGAGGCAGGGCCCGGCTGGAAGAGCAGGATGAGCTCTTACACAGAGGTCTCCTCCTGGCTGGGGTGGGGCTTTTGTTTCTGTGAAAAGGGTTGGCATGCTAAATTGTTATTTGTATTTATGATGCTTTCTCATAAGCACCCTCTGGGGACTTGCATTTTAATTCAAGATGCTGTCTTTATTTTAGGGATAAATTAGTAAAAAGGGTCTGCACTAACCTGTCATTTTCCTCTTCTATTTTGAAGCTCTCTGTATGGGAGTTAACTTCTCCCAAAAAAAGCATTTGGAAAATTCCTGGGTAGGCCACTTGCTTGTTTTGTGAATGACGTTTGTGGTCAGCTATAACATATATAGCATGCCTTCTTCTCATTGCTGCCTTTTTCATGCATGTTTTTCTGATTTTGGCATTTTTATGGAACTGATTAAATATTATTTGGTTTCAAGCTGGTGTAGAAATTGTGGAGACGCAGAAAATACTCTTTAGCTGAAATCCAGCATACACATCCCCACACAATCATAAACACACACATATGCATGCAACATTCCTAAAATATGTCCAGATAGTTTTTGTTTGATTCAGCTTGCTTTTCTTCCTTCCTTCCTCTCTCTGTCTCAGTCTCTTTCTTCTTTTCAGAGTGTGGCGAGAGGGAAGTGAGAGTAAATATGATTTCCATTTCATTTAGGCTTGCTTTCTAATAGAGGTAGAATTATTTTTATTTGGATGCCAGAGAGTCTTGCTTTTACGCATAGTTAAATTTTGTAGAAATGTTGTTTCAGGTCTTATTCAGAATGACTGAGATATTTTTTGTAGGGTGTCACCTTCCGAGCCTTCATCAATGTTTACAGTTTCAACAGCAAGTTGTATTGCTATAGTAACTCTTAAAGGGATATTCTTTCTCCACCCCAATCCACTCCACTCCACCTCCCAAAAAACATTAAGCTGAAGAGAAAGTAAATCATGATATTTAGACCAAAAATTCCTGACAGACTGATTATTAGTATTTAGTAAGTCCTAAAAAGTATCCCCAAGAAGAAGAATGTTCCTAATTCTACTAAATCAGTTTTATATAATGTGGTATGATAAAATCTAATAATTTTAAGAGAAACTCTGTTTTTTTAATTAGAAAATTCAACTTCTATTGACAGAGAGAGGAGAGTATGAAAGAGCAAAACTGGGACTCATGTCAGAGAAAATTTTTTGTGAGGACTTCTACAGCTATTAGAAGAGTTAAAAAGCTTACTCAATATTTCATATCTGCCTGTAGTCTTAATGAGAGAAAATACTATTCCATTTAATTACTTTCCAGAAGGTTGAATTAGAATATCTGTCTTCATTGCCATATAATCCAGTAGTTGGGTCTGCATAATATTCATGTTATAACTGAAAGGAGGTTATATAGGTGGATACATTTTTAAAATACTCTAGTTACATATGTTATAATAATAATAATGATTAAAGGCATATTCAGAAAATTTCTTTCCCCATCCATATTACTTAGTTGCTGGGAGACAAATATGAAGCATCTAATATCATTATTATTATTAAGAGGGTCATAATCCACTTTCAATTTTGCAAGGCCAGTTGCTTTGGGGCGTGTATTTATTCAGACTCTGTAGACATATCGCACACTCAGTGCGCATTACATCTTTTGCTGCCTGGTCTTTCATTTGTAATTTGGAGAAGGGTTAATAAACATGAACCTTGCTAACTAAGCACATTGTATGCTTAGCTGCACAGTCCTGTAAAAAGTAAGATGACCTCTAACTCGGAGCATTGTCAAATTATTTGCATTTTAAAATTTTTTAGGATTTACGTAAATCAATTGAAAGCAAAAACTTGTTATGTTTAATTCTCCTTTCACAACAAAAATGTCTAATGATAGCTCTTTCAATAATACAAGTATTTTATATAACATTTCTGTCATGATTGATTTTCTCTCTTTTATCATGATATTAAGGACAAGTATTTTTCAAATTGAAGAATGCCACACATAGAAATTAGTCATTTGCCATAAGACACAAAGCAGTGGCTGTGTCAGTATTAGCCACGAGGTCAGCTATATCCCAGCCCAGTGCACCCTCTGTGGGACTGGAAAAAGCATCTCTTCTACTAAGGAATCTCAAACTTCAGCCTTCCTTGTTATGAATAAATTATCCTATGATTTTGTGTCATCATTAGCATTTGTGTTCTTTAGAACAAGTATCTTCTATTATATTTTAAGAAGATCCATTCAGATAAACAATAAGTATCCTTACTTACTTCTTCAGTTAAAGTATTCCTTTTATGGCTTTTTAAAAAATCCCTGAATATTTATTGTGTCCAGACTTACATGGCTGTTCAGCTTGGAGACTGTTCAATAATAATGAATAAGACAAATTCTTCAAAAAGATGATTTCAGCCCAAAATATTTCCCAATCCAAAGAGTAAGTTTCCCATCTGATTCATGTCAGGTTTGACTTTTTTGTGTGAACAGCACCTCATTCCCGACCTTACCGCTAGTCTCTCACATTGCTTTCCCCGCTTGGATGGAAGGCTACGTCTCTTTCTATGAGTTTTGCTCAGGGCTGACATAACCGGTGAGCATTCCTCAGCTAAGAAGAACCAGATGGCCACGAAGAGCCATTCCTGTTCCCCTCGCATGTCCTCTGGGCAATCTTTCTTCACAGGGGACAAGTGTGCTGACTTATCACTACTCTGAGACTCACACTAAGCCAAATAACAAAGGACAGTTGTCCGATCTTGATGGCGGGCATAAACCAGAAGAAGCCTATCTTTACACAGCAAGAAATCACCTTGTGTGGAGAACAACCTGTTTGGAGAAAGCCCTGAATTGTACCCTATATTACATATAGTAATGAAATAATTTTCTGATCCAATTAAAATATTTTAGGCAAAATAGAAATAGAAGACACTAAGATTTTACATTATAATGCTCAGAGATACTTGGAGATGAAAAACAGTATGCATTTAGCAAAAAAATAAAAATAGAACATAGCTAAGTTCACAGCATCTGTGCTAATGGAGATGTTATGGATATCTATGTCTTTCTTCCTTCTCCTTCATCAAACATTTAAGAGATCATTCAGAGGCGTTGAAAGGCCCCCAGGAAGGGTAACAAGAGTCAGAAGAATTGGTTTGAATCTTGGCACCTTCACCAGGAATCTACACACACTTGAAGAAGTTCCCTGACTTCTCTGAGACCCAGTTTGATCGTTTTTAAAATGGAGACAATTATACTGGTCTAACTTGCAAGACAGATATGAGGATCAAATGAGAATATATTTGAAAATTTATTAAACTATAAAGTTGCCTGCAAAAAACACATAATCAGCATCATCTTCATCAAGGTCAAACTAATTTCCTAGTTCTATTCCTTTTTTGTTCCCTAGTAGAGGTGTCATTAATGCTCAAGAACAAAGCATAAGGAAGAGAAGTGAAGGCCCCCATCCCCCAAATATCCGCTATACCTTCGTAGAATTGCCTTATGGAGCCATATCCTGACTACCAAAGATGCCCCTGAAAGGAAATCTACTTGAAGCTTTGTAGATTAATATCCTGACTTTAGGAAGCCAGGAAAAAGAAAAAGCAAACTCTGGGACATCTCATCAGACAAGCACATGACAGCAATACAGGCCTCTTTCTGGGGCTTAGAAGCCAAACAGACTTTGTACCTATTTGTTCTCCTTGCCCCGTGGTGTGAAGCAGACAGGAAAGACGAAGTCATTTTGCAAATCATCTGACTCCAGTCTGAAATCAGTAACCCAGAGAAAAAGCACTTGGGAGCACAGGGGCATCAAAAAGCGGGGCAGGCCTGGGCCTTCTGAGAAGACCTAATGTTGAGCAGAGAGTGGTTAATGTGACTCAACTGATCCTTG
Organism: Equus quagga; assembly: GCF_021613505.1. Taxonomy (NCBI): domain Eukaryota; kingdom Metazoa; phylum Chordata; class Mammalia; order Perissodactyla; family Equidae; genus Equus; species Equus quagga. The sequence continues at coordinate 89,894,886 of NC_060275.1, forward strand.
ATCCCAAAAGGTGCTCCTCCAGCACACACAGATGTCTGGGTCCCCTGTGGAGGAGAATTAGGGAAACAAAGCCACTTTCTTGGTCAAGAGGTACTATGATATTCAGAGTCTGAATTCTGAGTTTCTAAATGCTGAAAGAATATTAGTTTTCCTATAAAATAACTCCATGTGGGAAGCTCTCTGAGGTAAATCTTGGAAGTCTTAGAGAATGAAGCTATGGCTTGTTTATCTATAGCACCCAACTGGCAACCCAGCAGTAACTATCACGTGGAAAATGGTGAATGAATGAATGAATGAACTTCATGGAACACCTAATGGTAGCAGTGATCTTTAATTTTTTTATTACAGAAATTTTCAAATGTAAACAAAAATAGAGAGAACTGTATACTGAACCCCCATATAGCCGTCAGTCTGCTTCAACAATCTTGTTTTGTCTTCCTTCTCACTTTGGGGGATGGAATAGGTTATTTTAAAGAAAATCCAAGATATATCATTTCACCCTAAATACTTCACTTCACATCTCTAACACATAAGGACAATACCTTCACACACTTGACAAAATTAACAATAATTCCTTAACATCTTCTAAATTCTAATTTCTGTCTCAAAAATATCTTTTAATGTTTTGTTTCTTAGAATCAGAATCCAAACAAGACTCATGAAATTACATAGTTTTATTTTCTTTTAAGTCTCCATAAATCTAGAGCAATCTTCCCCATCCCACCCCACTCCTTTGTGTTCCCATCATTGACACATGGAAGAAAGCAGGTCATTTGTCCTGCAGAATGTGCCACATTCTGGATTTGACTGTCATGCTTGGTGCTGCCATTTAATTAGATTCTCCCTTTGTGTATTTCCCCTAAATTGGTAGATATATGAAGAGGCTTGATTAGATTCAAGCTACTGCAAATAAAGTTCACAGTTTGCTGTGTACTTGCAGCATCTCATAGAAGTGGTCTTTCAAACACCAAATGGCAGGAATCAATTTGATCTGTCCATATGCCAAGTATAGAATATAGCAGACCCGTAGTCTAGACCTAGTGGAAATCAGATCCTCAAATTACACAATTTATACTCTCTCTTTGTGGTTTTATTTATTTTAATGGATCTGTATTGGTGCAGTAACTTACCACGTGCAGCTATTTTCTTGAACCTGGGACAAGAGGAACAGTAGAAGAAGTCAGACAAGTTTAGCAGGCATTCTCCTTACTAGAGAAGGAATGTCATGCACGTTAAGAATAGACATTTCCAGTTTGGAAGAGTAGGTGAGAAGGGACAGCTAAATCTTGTTTGGAGACTGCAATGATTTGCTGATAGCTATAGTCAGTAAAATGTATTGCTTAAGGAACCTTTGGAAATCATCGGGCTCTGTCGGTTAGTGATGGTTGCTATGGAGAAAATGTAAATCAGAGAAAAGGTTATAAGATAGTAGGGCAGCAATTTGAAATCAAATGGTTTTTGTTAGCTTTCTAGGGCTGCTGTAACAAATTACTAAAATCTAGGTGGCTTAAAACAAGACAAACTTACTATCTCACAGTTTTAGGGGTTAGAAGTTTGAAATCAAGGAGGCATCGGGGCCCTCCTCCTTCCGAAGGCTCTAGGGAAGAATCTGGTTCGTATTTCTCTCCTAGCTTCTGTTAACAGCCTCGATCCTTCGTGTACCTTGGCTTGCAGCTGCGTCATTCCAACCTTTACCTCCATCTTCACATTGCCTTCCCTATGTGTCTGTGTCCAAATTTCCCTTTTCATATAAGGACACCAGTTGTTGAATTTGGGGCCCAGCCTAAGCCAGTATAACCTCATCTTGATTACGTCTGCAAAACCCTAGTTCTAAATAAAGTCACCTTCACAAATTCCAGATGGACATGAATTTTTGGAGGACACTGTTCAACCAGTACAATGGTCAAAGCTACTCTCCATGAGAAGGCAACGTGTGAGCAGCTATCTAAAGTAGATAGGGAGCTAACCAGACGTAAGTGTGGAGAAAGATAATACAGGCAAAGAACAGCAAGTGTGAAGGTCTGAGATGTGAATGGGCCTGAGGTGTGAAGCAAATGAAAGAAAGATGGGTAAGAGTGGCAGTTACAAAGGTAATGGGGGTGGAGAGCACATCAATACAGCCTTGGAGGCTGTTTCTAAGGACTTTGGCTTTGACTCTTTTGGAGATGGGAGTTATTGAAGGATTCTAAACAACAGTGTAATATTATTGGACGTTTTTCATGTGAATCTCTGGCTACTATGTTGACAATAGACCGTGGGAGGGATAAGAGCCAAAGTAGTTAGAGATTATTTCCATGTGAGAAATGGTGATGGTTTGGACCACAGCAGTGGAGGTAGTTAGAAGCTACCAGGTGACAAGAATAATATATAAAAATGTTCCAAATTTTTTTCCATTGATACTTATCTACTGTATTATCAAGTATTTTGTCACCTGTTAGTATTCATTTTTAGACAATGGAGGCAAGCACCAAAAGTTTAATTCTTTTTATGAGAAAATCTTAAAATAAGAAGAATCTGAGCATTTCCTTTTTTCTGCAATTAACAATGATAGCTACCACAGAGCCTGCTATTTGCCAGGAATTTGTTATTTTACATCCATTATTATATCATTTAATTCTCAAGATAAACCTGCACCATAGGCATTATTTTCCATTTTACACATAAGAAATTTAAGGTTCAGAGAAGTTAAGCAATTTGTCCAGTCACAGTTAATGACAGAGCCAGGATTTTAATTTATATGTGCTTAATTTCAGTCCCATGTGATTTTCACTGTACCACAGTGTGGATTAGGAAAACAAAAGTCATTATTCTATTTAAATATCTAGTCACTGTGGTCCAGATCTTTAGACATCATGTTCCAGAAAGACTTCATTTGATATTCTTCATCTATAGGTAGTTGATTAATCAATTTGACTGATTATTATTGGCCAAGAATGTTGGAAAAAAGCCCCTTCAGTAGTTAACACATTAGGAGAGAAAGAAGCTGATGCATCCCTTATAACCAGAGATGTGCTGGGGTCGGTGCCAACGCTCTAAGAGCTGATTGTGCACATCTGTTTCCATCTCTACATTCAGTGACATCACATGATACCTTGAAATAAGCCATGGTGGGGGGAGTGACCCCGTGGAAATCAGCAAACACAATAAATCAGAGCTTTTTTATTTAGAAACATGGTTTACCAACATAGTATTGCCTATAACTCAAACTCAATCACAATAAAATGTAAACGGTGGTTGTGTGTGTGTGTGTGTGTGTGTGTATTAGAGAGAGATAAAGAGAGAGAGAGAAGAGCATTTTTAAATTACTAGATGTAGTGAATGTCTAATATTAGTGTAAAAACTGTCTCAATACAAGCCAAAACAATAGAGAGTGTTCACCTGAGAGATAAACACATATAAAGTTTATGATTATACATTTCCTGGTGGGCTTCAGCAAAATGTCTACAGGACTTAAGCATTTTCAGCAATAACTACAGAGCTCTAGGCTGGTTTTCCGTCCACCCAAACCCGCACCTAGCCTAGCCTTCACAGGTGGTGCTTCTTTAGCAAATGCACTTTTGGTGAGCTCAGTTCTTTCACAGACAACTGAAGCAAGAGCTGTGTGGGCAGAGGACAGTGGCATGGGTTTCAGGAGCTGTGGCTCCTCTCCCAGTAGAAGCAAGCGATGAGGTTTCCTTCCCTAGGCTAGCCTGGAGAAAGGTTCTTTCACCAAGGAGAGACTGAGGAGGAGGGTTGGTCTGAATATTAACCAAAATAAGTATGGTTCCTTGCCATGGGGAAAAATTCAGGGTAACTCCATTTAGATGGAGTGATTACGGCTGAAAGTCAGGTAGAATTTGATTGAGGGATATTGGTTATTTTGAATCATCCCCAAAACTTGTATCTCCCACCAATATTTCTTCTAAAAAACTGCAGCTTATATCTTGAACCAACACACACACACACACACACACACACGCTACCACCTCCACTTTTACCCAATCTCTTTTAAAACTTTTCTCAAAGAAATACTCATTTTCAGTGGCTCTTCATTGCAGTGCTCAGCTGTAGTGTATAACTTCCCATCTTCTCATCTCCCTCTCACTGACCATTGTCCAGTCAGGGCCAGACCCGGGCTGAGGGTCAGGACAGAAGTTTCTTTCTTTGGTCAAAGTCCAAACATCACAGATGGCCTGGAAAGGGTGCCTAGGTCTTGATGAAAGCCAGAAAAATGAATCCAAATGAGGCCATTGATCCAGGGAGGAGAGAGGAGCAACAGCAGCTGAGGTACAAAGCCAAAGTGGGACAGAGAAGGACCAGGGGGCTGGAGAACTGAAGGTGAGGAGCGGTCAGAGCAACAAGCCAGTGAACGTGATCAGCGTGTGTTCCAAAGTTGTGTTGAAGAGTCAACGTGACTTACCGCCTTTCCATTTCTTTATAAAATACTAAATGAAAGTCAACTTTGCGTAGCAGTTAAGTCACAGCTCCGGGAACTAGACCCCCTAGGTTCGAAGCCTGGCTTTGCCTGTTACTAGCTCTGTGACCTTAATCACTTCCCTCAGTTTCTCCATCTGTAAAATGGAGATAATAAGAGGTTTTGATTCACATCTGCTAAGGGCTTAGAAAAGCTTCTATATAAAAAGACATAAAAGTATAACAATATGCACCCAGGTACCCCGCATCAAGCCTTAGGGAAAAAAGTGACGAGAATGGCCGGAGCTCTCTCTTATTTTTCCCTCTGCCTTCCCCCAAAGGAAGCCACCATCTTGGATTTGTGATTTATCCTTCTCATGCATCTTTATATTCATTTATATGAATAGTTATGTCTCTAAGTATGAGCAATTTTATTTTTCACATTTTAAAGCATATATAAATGGTATCGTGCTTTATGTATTCATCTGTGACTTGTTCTGCTTAATCGATTCATCTGTGTTGCTACAAGCAGCTCTGGGTCGTACATCCCTGTCATTCCTATTACTGCTGGAGTATTCCCAATGGATGCATGCACCACAATTTATTTGTCTGCTCTCCTGTTGATGAACATGTAAGTTGCTTCTACTTTTTGCTGTTCTAAGCATTCTTAGACATATTTCTTGGCAAATGAGTTGGAGTTCTTCTAAGTTGACTTAGAAGTGAAATTTCTGAGGTTTAGAGTAAACTTATTTTCAAATTTACTTAATATTTTTATACTTGTTCTTTTAAAATATTCAGACCAATTCACCTTATCCTCAGCTATGGGCTGAAAATTACTGCAAATCCTTTCGACAGATTAATTTATTTAATCCTCATAACAACTCTGCAAAAGAGGTTCTATTATTTCCTTCTCTTTATAGAAGAGAAGTTCAGCAGTTTTTCTCAGATCACACAGCTGGTGAACTCTAGAGCTGGGATTCACACCGAGACACAGCGCTTCCAGAGTTGAGCTAAATGCAAAATAGGATTAATAAAAAGTCAAGTTATTCTAACCAAAAAGTACCACTAGGCAGATAAAAAGATTCATTGAAGGAGGTGAGATTTCATATAATTCAGAATGACCTCATCTTAATTACACACCTGCATTTCCTTATTTCCAAATGAGACCCATTCTGAGGCTCCAGGTAGACGTGAACCTTGGAGGTCACTATTCAATCCAGGCCAGGATCCCCTCCCACCATCTGTGACCAAAGAGAGGATTCTAATTGACTTTCCACATGACAAGCCTTCAGATGGTTGGCAAGAGCTCTCCTGTCCACAGATCTCCCCTCCCTACCCCACCTCACCTGCCCAAGGTATCTCTCGCCCTGGCTACACTTGCCCAATTCAGTCAGTCCACACTGGCAGAGCCCCCGGTGGTTCTCAGTTCCCAGGAAAGTTCCCTCACTGTCCAAGTGGCCCTGCTTTGGACACCTTCCATTTGCCAATGTCTTTCGCATGAAGGGGTATCCACAACAGATATTCCTTTCCAGGAGTGGACAGAACGATACAACATACAGTGAACCCTATGAGTTGTCACTGAGCACTCTGATTACAGTTGGGCCATGACTGCAGGAGCCATTTGTTCCAGGTCACTCAGGAGAGTTGAGTAATAGTTCTAGTTCTGGCTGTTACTCTGTAAACAGAAGTAAATCAAGATTTCGGTGCTTACATTTCTTAACCTTTAGAAAAAGGAATCCTTGCCCTAACCTGTTTGACAATGATGTTGTGAGGACAAATATCAGATTGGTACACAAGACTCAGATAAAATCCTCAGATAAGAATGCATAGGAAGAATGTGGCTATATACTCATAATGCGATGGAATTTAACCTTGCTTTATGTCAGGGGCTCCTTTGATAAGCCAATGAAATCTATGGTGCACTTCCTCAGAAAATGCACGTAAGCATGGTCACACACATATACATAAGCTTCACAATTATTAAGGACTTAAATTACCCTGGAGTTCAGATATGGTTTCTCTCCATTCTCTAATAAGAAGTGATTTGGAGCCTGAGTATTACATGAGTACAGCAAACAGTATTCTTTCTTGATTCACAAGTAGCTGTTCCAGTTTAGAACTGAGGCTATTAAGCTGGTTCAGGAACTCCAGGACATCGTGTGGCCATACTTGGAGTGGAGTAGAAATTTTTTTGGATTGAATTGAATGTCTATGGATGGTGAGCCACCCTTTCTCTGTAGCAATATCTCTGAAGTAAAAGAAGGTGGTCTTTAGTGTCCATTTTCTCATTTTTTGCCTTTTCTCCCCCTTTTCTTCTTGTGAGGGAGATTGGCCCTGAGCTAACATCTGTGCCAATCTTCCTCTATTTTATGTGAGATGCCTCCACAGAGTGGCTTGATGAGCAGTGCTAGGTCCATGCCTGGGATGTGAACCTGTGAACCCCAGGCTGCCGAAGTAGAGCACACAAACCTAACCACTATACCACCGGGCTGGCCTCTCTCCCCTTGTAATATCCCCATTTCAGGAAAAATTCACTCATCTCACTTTGACAAGATGAAATTGATCCATTAAAGTAATCCTCACTAATATGTGAGAAAATCAGGGTCTGGGACTATCCCACGTGTGGAGTCAGCCTTAGGAAAGTTCACTACAGTCAGAGGAGCATAGTTATCGAAGCACATGATTTACTAATAATGGAAATTCTGATAATGGTGATGGAAATAATTTGGGACAAGGGCACCTTTCTAGTAATAATGTACTTTTTGCATAATTTTTACATAATTTATAGTATTTGTATAGTCTCAAACTTTCCAAAGTCCTCTCATTAATATGATTTCCTTTGCTTCCCACCAAAAGCCAAAATGGGAGGGGAAGACAGAAAATGCCTGTTTTATAGATAAGGAAATTGAGTCCTTGAGACTGCCTTAAATCTTGCAGTTAGTAAGAGGTGGAGCCAGGACTTTAACTCGGATCAGATCCTAAAACCCACTTTCCTTTGCTATATAATAAAGGAAATCATGTACACAAAACAGAGTTTCAATTTTCAAATGGCCTCCCTGAATCCAAGATGTAGTATGACTTCAGGGGTAGCAGCTGGTTGTCCCAGGAATTGGAAATCCTATAATCTTCTCTCTTTCTGGGTAACCTTAACCTGGGTGTAGGATACAGTTGACTTCGCCTCTACATGCTCCAAAATAGGAAAAAAAATCTGTCCCTGTTCTTCCTGATGCCTGAGATCCCTTTAACAATGAGCAGTGCCTTGCGCTCCACAGAAAGAGAGAGGACCGGAAACGTGAATACCTGCTGATAGGTCAATGCAAACGGCTGATATCAAAATTTTCTCTGAAAATAAGTCTTAACAGGGGAGAGGGCAGGGAGAGAAGTCATCAGCTGAACCAGGACACTGTCTGAGGCTGCAGAGAGCCAAGGGGAGAGAGAAAGGTCAGTGTCTAAAAACCAACGGCACTTGCCTCCTTCATCTTGGCAATTCTCCCCCTCCACACGGTTCTCATTGCTCAGAGAAGGACAAAATGAGTATCCTCTTGACCACAGGAAACACAGTGCTTCTCAGAGTGTGGTCCCCAAGACTACAACATCTACATCACCCAGAAGTGCTGGTTAAACATGCAGATTCCCAGGCGCTTCACACTCCTCAGCAACCCACCCACACATCTTTCCAGTTTAGGTTTCTGGGGCTAGACACAGGAATTTGCCCTGGTAGCAAGCTTCCAGGATGTCTTTTGTGAGCATTAAAGTTTAGAAAGTATTGCTCTAGAGGCTGAATTAGGTCAGGAGAACCCTGAGGAATACAGTCATGTGCCACATTACAATGTTTTGGTCAACCATGGACTGCATATATGACAGTGATCCCATAAGATTAACACCGTATAGCCTAGGTGTGTAGTAGGCTATACCATGTGGGTTTGTGTAGGTACAGTCTATGATGTTTGCACAACAACAAACCCTCGTAATGATGCAGTTCTCAGAATGTATCACTGAAACGACACGTGACCATAGTCACTTTTGAAAGACCTTGAGGAAAACACTCAATGAAAGCTATTTTATGGAATTTCTTTTAAAATTCTTCTCTTTCCTTATGTTAAAATCATTTGGTGTATTTTTTTTAAATTATGCAAATCTGTGCATATATCATTCTGTTAGATGCGCAAATGTGATCTATATCCATATCTGTGTACAGGCTATTTGAATTTCTTTTCCCTTTTTGCACAGCTCTCCCCACCTTTTTCTCCCCTGCCTACTCTCATCTCCATCAGCTCCTCAGTAATCTATACTGCAATCCAGTCTCTTATCTCCTGTATAATCACACATGCTCACACAAACACATATCCTCAAAGCTATATGGATAGATGTTGTTTTTTGCATTACTAAAATAGAAAAATATTTTACATTTTTTGTGTATCTTGCTTTTCTCACTCAACAATACCTAATAGAAATCCTTCCATGTTACAAGGTTTAACTCTAACTTAATCTTTCCAATGATTGCATACGATTTCACAGCACAGATGAATCATAACTTATTCAATCATTCCCCTATTGACAGATGTAATTTGTTCCCAGGTTCCTGCTGCTATGGACAATGCAGCAATTAATATCTTTGTATTGTATATGTATGCTTTCTTTCCAGAGGACAGATTCTTATTCATAGGATCGAGAACTGTATAACTGTTTGCTACAATAATAATTAATATCAGTATTTTGGAGGATAATATATATTTTTATTTTTAGTAACTCTTTCCAACTTGTTTTCCAAATAAGGTAATATTGTAACCAGTAATTCACAGGAGCGCTCTTTTCCCCTTTACATCTTCTTGTTATAAAAATTTATATTGGTCGCAAAATGTAATTAGTTACATAAATCGATTATACTGAATTTTTAAATGTCCTTCACCTTACAACATGCCAACTTTTGAAATTCCATTTGAGTTTTGCAAATATTTCACATCACAAGTCGATAAGTATTGAGCTCTGAAGTGCTAAACAGGTATAATCAAGAAAACAAAGAAAAGCAACCAAAAAACAAAAACAGTTTGCCTTCAATGAGACTACCTTCTAAATATTTTAGAAAAATGATAGATAGATAGATAGATAGATAGATGGCTGATAGAAAAAACCTCTAATATTTGTCCTACCTTGCCAACAGCCAAATCTGATAAGGCCAGTTTTTATGCATCTATAAATATGCCCGACCAGCCAAGGTCAAAGAACATATTCTGGGAACAATAGCTATTCTCTTCATTTTTTTATGACACTGAAGAGGAAGAAAAAGAGCTGTGACCTGGCTAGATCCACAGACTTCAACCAGCCCTTGTTTGATCAGAACATCTGGAAATGTCCAGCAAGGCGTCAAGGTGCAGAGACGGTTAACCTCTGGTGGAGTCCCAAGTGCCACTTCCAGTTCATGGGAAATGGCAGGACTCAATGGGATGTTTAAGGGAAACAAGAGCAGTAGAGAAGGGGATAGAAGAAGAGCTGGTGAAGGGACAGAGAAAGCAGTAGGTCCGTGAGCTAAGGGGGGAAAAAGAAACAGCTTAATTATAGAAGAAAAGACAGACACATAGGATAGCTCACACAGGCAGAGTTGCTGTGGAAGCACATTCCAGGAAAATCTTAAGAGATTACTTTAATAATAAACCATGCATTCTTCAGCAAGCCATCACGGGATTAACTACCCCTCTCCTCGGCGGGGAGCACAGCCGTCAGTTTTTTACTTTTTTTCCTTCTTCCTCACAGGCAGGTTTTGTACAAGGAGAAGAGTCATGCAAGGATCCTAGTTTTTCAAACATTGCATTGAATTTTCCTCACCTGAATTTTCTAAACGTGAATTTCAGCGGTGAGAAGAAAACACCATGGTTTAGGCAGGGTTCACGTCTGAGTGGGCTTGGGTCTGACACTCCAGCAGCAATGGTGCTCATGTTAGACCTACTGAAAAGTGAACAACTTCAGGGAGACAGAAGACTACGTTTCACCAGGGATAAAAAGGGTTAAATTTACTTTCATTCTTCTTTTTTTTTTTCCTTAATGTGAGCAGGACACTGAATTATTGCCAGAAGCAATATCAGCATCCCAGAGAAATAAAAATGCACTTCAAATCAGAGTTCTCCACTGTCGACCCCTAAGCTTTCTGTGTATAATGACAGAGCTGTCCATTTTAAGCTGTAGGTGTGAGCCCACTGCTCATAACCGAACTCTTTTCCTCAAAGTCTTCTCTTGAAACTACAGCTCATGGTAGATGAAATATTTTCTTCCTCTGGCTTCTTAGACAAATCCCTTCCGTTTGGTGGGGAAGAGTAAACATAAATTAACATTTCTTGGTCAGAGTCTTTAAAAAATACGTCTGGGTTGTCACTTCTGAGTTGAGAAAGTGTTACATATTAAGGATAAGAGAGGGATTCATTTCTTTCGAATTGTCAAAGCCTCTATTTGCCTGAAATCAGTTGTCATTTTTCCAGCTATTTGGCCTTTGGAATTGAAACCATCCCTCTGGACTTCAGGATCTCAGAAATAAAGCACTACATCCTAAGATGTACCAGAATTCAAGTTCTCTGCACAAATGTTATAAATACCATCCTAAGACTAAAGTTTATATATCTCGTGTCATTCATACGAAGTCATTTTTTTTTAATAATAGCAAATTAGCTCAGAGAAATATTGAAAACTATCAGCACCACCTTCCCCATCCCTACATCCCCATGTGTGAGGAGAGGCAGATGATAGAAATAGTAGAGGCCAAGAGAGGTAATATTCTCATTGTCACCGGTCGTGCTGCTCTGGGCCCCTGGGTGCCTGGTTGTTCCAAGCCTGACCTACTTGAGAGCAGGGACTGCCACTCACATTCAATCGCCCCAAATTACACAGTGGCTTTGCAGTCGGGGCTAGGCTGGGACCACAAAATACATCCTTGGTGTCCCATGTGCCCAATTTGAACCCCCAGTTTCCAGAGGTAAAATGCAAATCCACTGTGTGTTGCTTACTCAATAAAATCGATAACCCCTTCCCCTCCAAGTCACAATTTGGCTCTTTCACATTTAACACACTATCTCCCACTTAAAAATAAATAAATAAAAGGGAACATAGGCATGCTTTTCATAAGAGTAATTTCATAATTCTTAAAAAGTAACAGAGCTTGTGGGGATGCTTTACAATTGTTCATGACTTTAAAATATGGAGAAAATGAATTCCCAGCTTGTTAAGGTTCACTAAGATCTGCTCAACACTGTATGTCGACATTTTCAAATTATTTCCTTTCTTATATTTTATATTTTTCATGGAGGTACAGGAGACACTATGGAAATCAGTGGGGAATAAAGTCTTGTTGTGTCTACACGTGGATGGACACACTGTGAGGGAAGCCAGTATACAATCTTTGTTTATATCAGATATATAGCTTATTTACATAGGTTATATAGACGTGAACATTTTTGTTTATATCGATTTCATAGAAAGAGAATTGTTTTTATATCTGTATATACAGGATTATATTTCATACATAAATACAGTATGTTTCACATATACACACACAGATTTCCCACCGATTTAAGTGCACCCACATCTGCAATGAAAGAGACACGAATTCCTTTAAAGGGGGCAATCCACGTTCAACTGTGGAAACAGCAGACCTGAGCTGGGATCCACTGCCTCTTGCCAGCAAAGTTAGGAGTAAACGCAGCCCTTTGTTCAAAGGGGCCCCTACGGGTCAGGACGACTTCGTGTGCCACATCACTCCAAGTGGCAATCCAGAGAAGGAATTTGTGAAATGAAGGTCGGGTGGATCCCACCCCTTTCCTGCGGAGTTTCCCTTTCCTGTCCTTATTTGCACCCTCCCCTGTCCCGTGTCCCCAGCCCCACGAGCCTGGGGCTGTGGACTGAGCCCTTACTCCTTTCTCCTCCCCTTCGCGTCGGTTCCCTGCGATCGCCCCCAGCTGGCGGGGCTGCCGAGCCGAGGGGATCCGGGTCCTCTGCGTGACTGCAGCCCGAGTTAATAAACAGTTAAGTTTGGAAGACTCAGCAGACACGTTGAGGGGGAGTTACCAAGCCCAGGCAGCAAAAACATCCCGGCGCATTCCTGGGGAGTCCTCAGCTGCCAGCATCTGATTAGAACCATATCTGCCGGGAGTGGCCGCGCGGCTCCGAGGCTCCCTCCCGGCCGGCGGCTATTTAAGCGCGGCCGCCCGGTCGGCTGCGCGGCAGCCTGGAGGCTCGGGCACCGGGAGTCATGCTCGCTTCGCGGAGGCGCTAGCCAGCCTGTGAGTAGCTTTCAAATCCTTCTTCCCTTTGGCTCCATTTTTTCCGACCTTCTTCCTTCCTTTGCTCTCTCCCCGCTTAGGGTGCAGACCTGGGACTGTTGGTGAATCTTAGAAATAACACTGTGCTTGGGGAAACAAGCGGGTTTGTGGCCTGACATCCGAGGAATGCGTCCACGGAATGCATCTTACCTTTGGGGTCGGCCTCCAGATGTCCAGCTTGTGACATTTAACAAGCGCCTCCCTTTTGTGTGTGTGTGTGTGTGTGTCTGTGTGCTTGTTTAAAAGCTCTGCGGGCAGCCGTGGTAGGACGCCGGTGTGGCTGCTAACCGCCTCATTAACTCCTCGAAGGGTGTTTCTTTCGCCTTGTGACAAAGGCTAGGGACCTGGTCTGTGCCCTGGAGAAGTTTTTTCCTGGTGACTGACAACGGATGGCATTAAAATGTGAACTTTGTCTCACACCCGCATTCTTAAGAAAGTATCTGCCCAAAAGACTGAACTAACTTGTTTTAAAACCCCAAAGCCCTGAGCGTTTAGATGGTGTTTGCCTGCTTGCTGGAAACTGGCTGGAAAGATTAAGCAAGAATTCTAGAAAAGGGGGAAAAAATGAATGGGTTAAAACCATGGAGCCCCAGTCAACATAGCGGTTTTCATGGCATAGAGCTGACTCTGTTATTTGTTTCTGCCGTCCTTTGCTCTTAATTTTTAGTCTGGAATTCAGGTCCGCAGTCAGTTTCACCAGGGAGCTGTTTGAGTCCAAAGGGAAATTTTACTGGATTAAAAACACTTAAAGAATCTGGATGTTATCTCCACCCCATCCACCCCCCACTTTTTCCTCTTTCTTTTTAGTTTGTGTTGAGAAGGAAGAGAGGCACTCTGTAAAATGAGAAGAGCAGAAATAAGCTTCCAGACACATGGAAAGACTTAAAAATTATGGAGGGGCGACTTCATGAATAGTAAATGTTGTTATTGCACTATAAAGTGACTTAATGAAAGAATTTCTGGCCCTAATCAGGCAAAGAAAAGGAGTGCGGGAGACGGAGGTAAGACAGAACTAATTCAAACAGAAGTAACGGCTGAGGAAGAAAGGCAGCTACAAAAATGCCTTCAAGACGTCTGATAAGGCTCTGGGAATGGCTTTGATGGGGGATATAATAGATTTTCCTACAGGCTTGAGGTTGGCTCCCCACACAGGAGCATCTACTGTCTATTGGGGAGGGAGGAGCTAGCTGGGAAAGGGGGAGCATTGCAGATACCAAATGGCTTGTTTCCATGCTCTATGACACTCTCCATTCTTGCTTCTTACACCGGCAGCCAGATCTTGATCAGGCTGCTCTGCTTCGGGACAGGTGCCCCACTCACCCCAGGTTCTGTCTCTACCTCGTTGAAGGGAGATAGGCCTCAATGACACTGGAAGAGAGTTTATTGCCTTGAGAATTCAGGAGTATTTGGGATGGAACTCTCCTTAATCTTTGGGGAAGGACCTTTTGGTGAAGTGCTGAGTATATGGCAGTCAACAATGTCACACTTATACAACATGGAGTGTGCAATGTGGACAGTCTCCTAGAAGGAGCACAAAGGAGGCCTCGTGGTCTTTTCCAATGTGTGTTTCTGGGACAAATTACTTCTTCTAAATTCCTAATCAGTTTCCTTCTAAGACAGACTGGATTCTTTTGCCTGTCGTTGGTGAATTAACTTAATTCCCCCTTCCCTTCCCGCTCCCAACTCGTCTCTTCTTATCCAAATGACTGCCCTAGAAACCACTTCTTCTGAACCTATACGCTCCTCCATTTTAACGTGTGACCAGAACAAGCAGATGTTAAAGGAAAGTCTTCAGCTTTGAGCGATGACACACATGCAGTTGCCGTTCTGGTGATCTTGGGCACCGTTAACCTTCACCTGAGTGTGTAAGAGAGGGAAGGGAGCCACAGCACTTTAAAAGCCTTGCTTAATTTGTTAAGGACAGAATCCAGAGTCTGCATTTTCACTCAAGACTTTTATAGTTTTAGATTCAACTAAAAGTCCAAATTCCTATGTATGAGGCTTATTTGTTGCCTTGCTCAAAAGATTGAATTGATTTTTGTCACTGTTTGGGTTGAAGGGAATTGCCTTTAAGATACTAGTTGGCACAAAGGTGGTATAGGGACCTCTGGAGGCTGCTGACCAGCTGGTTGGGGGTGGTATTTATTGGCCTCCTCGGCCATGCCTCAGTTATCTGAAGATTAAGAGAGCAGGAAGACATATGCCTTGCTGAGTGGCTCCTGGCTGGCAAGAGGCTTTGAGGAAACCTGGGCTCTTGTGGTCCAGCGAGTATGTGCTGCTTCATTTCTAATTCTACCCTCATATGTCCATAAGCCTAAGCTGGCTGCCACCCATATTTTCTACCTGGATAGTTTTGAAGGCTCCATGTGTTTCTCTTCCTCAGTCTCTCCTGACTTGACGATGTAATTAATGCTTTTGTTAAAGACGAAGCTAAGATGCCGAACTATTTGAGAAGGCTGCTGAAGACTGAGCTCCCCAGGGTGTCAAGTTGCCCTAATGTCCAGCAGAACCTGCCTCCCCAGGGGGCAAGACTTGACAACAGACTGGCTGGAGAGGTTTTGGTAACTGACTGAACACATAAGGTTCAGTCTTATTCTGGTCCTCCAAACAGAACCAGAATAAAAACTACCCTGGCAATGTGTAACACCTGAGGAACAAGATGTGGTATTTTAAAATTCTTCCTGGTGCTGCTGAGTAATTCTAAAGTTGAAGTTGTGCCACTGTATTGCACAGAGGTAGGCCAGAATCACAGTTGGATGAAATAGCTGTGACGTCAGATATGTGTGTTTCATGGAAACCTAATTCATGGTAATGTATCCTGATTGGATTAATTGTGTGAATGAGAAAGAAAGCAGGCCATCAAGTCTCCTACAAAAAACACACTAATTTCTGATGAGGGGAGCAAATGATACTGAGTGTGGACACAAAGGGCTAGCGTTTGTGCCAGTTGCTGCCTCCCACCTGGCACAATCAGTGATTGAGAGCATGGGTTCTGGAGCTCCATTGCCTCGGTTCAAACCCCAGCTACACCACTGCTGCTTACGTGACCTTGGGCAGCTTGCTTAACCTCTCTCTACTTAAGCTTTCTTATCTGAAGAGAGAAATAGTACTTACCCGCGGGTTTGTTGGAAAGATTGTTAATCTAATATGCTTAGAATACTTTATTCTCTCTGACTCAGAAAATTATGTTTTGTTTTGTTTTTACCCCCTGAACAACTGAATTATATATCTTTGTGAAAAGTGAAGTTGGAATGGAGAATTTCTTTGTCAAAATTGGACACTGCTTGTCTACCTGAAAAATGTTAATCATTCAGGCACTTAATATTAACAAAGCCAGCACATGTGCCGTGCTCATGCTAGAACAGACAGGGAGTTACTCTCTGTTCTCCGCCTGGAAGCCTGCAGTTTGGTTTGGTCATGCCGACCTCCTCTGGTCTCATGGAAGTCTTCTCCACCCTCCCCCAGCCTCCCTACCAAGAGGGAGCAATCCTTCCCCCTGCGGTCAGCATTATAGCAGGAGGAAGTGGGAAGGGAAGGACCACCAGTACTAACCTGGGTGACTAGGCTAGAAATGAAGTCTTCCGTGTGTGTGCGTGTGGCCCCATACTATCCTTGCCCACATAGCTGGGCAGGTTGCCATGGTTACTCCCCTTCCCGCATCCTTCTCCTGTCCTGGAAGGAAGCCTGCCACTCTAGGGTAAGCAAAATCTGAACAAATTGCTTCCTGGTCTAAAAATGGAAGTTACTTTTTTAAGAAGTAAGGTAGACTCTCCTCTCTTCCTACTTCATCCTTTTCTTCTTCTTCTAAACTTATTTTAATCCTAATACTTAATTGTCTAACTCTTGCTAAATTTTACGTCATCAAGAAAGCAAAACATTAAGGCTTATGAAATTTCAGGAACGTAAGAGCTATTGCCTCAATGTAGAAGAAGCCTGGCAATTTTTCTCTGCTGCCAGAATTTATACAAGCTGGCTAAGGGCAAGTGACCTTTGACCGCCTTAAATGGTATGAATTCTGAGGGAATGAGGTAGGCTGAGTTAGTGTTCAGCTATAGGGAAGTTACCAGGAGGCAGAATGCGTGAGGGCTGTCGCTTAGGGAACACAGAGTAAAAAATAAGAAGTAACAATCCTGGAGAAGCAGGGTTGGAAACACTGTTCAACCTGGAAGCAATTTGGGTGAGGAATACGTGATTTAACCTTTTCTCTGGTTAAAAAGCTGCCTATTTCTCCCTTGCAATGTGATGCAAAGTGTTACTCTGAAACAGACTTAGACCTTTTATATGACAGGTGAACTGCTGTAAGTTCTCAATTAACTATCAAATTCATTCAGTCTTTCAAGATTGGACGCTTAGTTAGCTTGGTGTCAATTTCACAGATAAGGAAAACTCATCTAAGACAGTGGTTCTCAGAGTCTGTTCCCCAGACCAGCAACATCAGCATCTTCTGGAAACTTGTTAGAAATGCAAATTCTTGGTTACCATCCCGGATTCACTGAACCAAATTCTAGCAGTAGGGCCTATCCTGCTATATTTCAACAGATCCTCCACATGATGTCAGAGTAACTTTCATAATTCAGTTGCTCAGTGGAAAACATAGCAAAGTAGCTGAATTCCTACAGTCATGGAAATAATAAAGCAAAACATTTAAACACAGCTCAGTTCAACTGAATCTTAGGATGTAGAAAGATGAAAAACATGGACCTTGACATTTTTCCTATTCTCTCTAGTGTTGCTTTCTTGATATGCTCTTTAGTTTTATATTATCACCTCACTTCCAAATCCTTTCCCTTCCTTTGAAGTTTTAAAGAGCATAATTAATCTCCATTTATTAGGAAACTGTCCCAGTTACTTCTTTTAAAAATGATTCCAGTAAACGAAATCATTACCCTTGAACCAGATGGTTTTCTCTAACCTATAAAACTTTTTATTTTGTTTTTCATGCCATGCCCAGAGTGTAGATGAAGGCCTCTCCAAATTGGTAAATGAACCTACTGTACTTAGTTTTTATAGAGCTTTATGGTTTATGAAGTACTGTTCCTTTCTCCCATTTGACTTTCACTTTAAGTAACTTAAGAAAGAAAAAATATCTCCATTTTTTAGCTCCAATGTGATCAGTAGTTATCAGCTTGCCCAAGGTCATATCATTAAGTGGTAGAGCCAGGATTCAAGCATGAAGCTTTGCAGTTCGAATCTTGGTGTATATCTGAATATTTAGTGAGTACCACTTGTGTGAAGCGTGTTGCTAGGTTGGCAGTGGAAGAACTCCCACTGAGTAGAAATCTAGAAGAAAGTCTACATGATGTGAAGCAAAGGACGTAGACTCTACCTGTGGTGGAATCGCAGCTCTGCTATTTCTTAGGCATGCTACCTAACGTCTCTAACCCTTTGCCTCACGCACCTTGCAAAACAGTCCTAAGAATAACTGATGTTAATCAGAGACTGATTTTTAGCAGAGATCACACCTTAGACTGAAAAATACAAGGGTGTAATCTAGAAGTAGACAATTGGGACTCTGGTTTTGAGGAGGCAGCATAGGTTAGTGGTTAGGAGCTTGTGCTCTGAACTAAAACTGACTCTGTCTACAACCCAGCTTTGTCATTTCAGACAAGAGATATGTTATCTGAGCTTCATTTTCTCCATCAGTAAAATGAGTTGCCTCAAAATTAAAATTAAAGGAGGAGGCATAAGAAATACTTCCTCAGAGCTGTTGCTTCAGAAATGTACCTGTTCTAGAACTATAATTTTCAATGCAGTAGCTAAGCTGTTATTGAAAATGGTCTCGTTCTCACTGCTTGTGAGCTTTAAGTGAGCTAAAATCTAGAGATGAACACATTTGGGCTGAAAATTAGGTGACTGTCTTTCCTACATACCTTGAAACTGTTCAGTGTGAGGGTCAAGTAGGAGAGTGTGGAGATGCTTCATCAACCAGTACAGGTACACAAATGTTGACTCTTAAGGTACCGCTTAAATCTCCTCTGGGCAGGACAGTTGAGTCCTCCCAAGGTCTAGAGTTAATTCATACCCAAATAACTGGCAAGTGAAGAATAATTTCACCAAATGTGTCCATATTGAACACAGCTGCCTCCTTGTTGTAAACATTTTACCCAAATGACCTCACTTATTTTTCATATTTTGAGTGCCCTATTAAAAGGCCAAGACCTTCTAATCTTCTATAATATATAATGCAGATGCTAGCATGCTTTTTGTTACCATTTAGTGCAGCAGAAATAAGCCAAATGTGTTTGGACATTTGTCAGAGGGCTGGCACAGTCATATGAAGAATGCTGAGCCAGTTTGGCTTTGGGGCACAATGTTAATCCAGATGGGAAACATATAATTGACCTCTAGATCCCAGGATCACAAATTGGAACTGTACACATAGTAGGTGCTCAAATATCTGTCTTTTAAAGGAGGGTCTCAGCTGTGCTTTAATTAAATGAACATTGGGTGGTGGTATTATTTTCTTTGTTTTTGTTTGGGCTTTCTTTTTTTTAACCTTTGCCTTAAAGTCTAACATCTTAAATGCAATCTCATTTTTGAAATAGAAGACAAACATGTAACTGATAGAACAGGCTCTTCCATCCATAGCTGGTTGATAAGAAGGAGATTTAGTATTGATTTCTGTCTGGACAAAGGTTCAACTATAGCTGAAGCTTTTCAGAAACATACATGTACTTGAATTGAAATGATAGTTTCATTCAATGTCTAAGCTGTCTTCTGAAAGAAATCTTCATGCATAGATGCTTGCTTAGCTGCCTGATAACTTGTCCTTTGGGGTTTCTGATTTGTCCAGCTGGTCTAAAGTTCTCAGTGACTAAAATTTGGTTGTAATTGAAAGTTGGATGAAAATATTTGCCTAACACCTGCTAAAGGACACATAGATGTCAACAATTGCTGCCTACAAGAAATTTAGACAAAATGACAGCTGTTCAACAAACATATGGTTTTATTATAATGAAGCGGTACAGAGTAGGGTCTGAAGAAAACAAAGGACTAAGGTGTGATAAGGAACGTGGCCTTTAAAGGAGTGGTGGAAGTCAGATCAGCAAAGGTAGGAAGAAAAATGCATTCTAGGCAGAAGCTCATAAGCAAATCATGCAGATGTATGTCCAAAGAATACTGACTGGCAGTTTGGCCAAGAGAAAGCACATGTGGCAGAGAGGTAAGAGGTGGTATCATTTGGAAAGGAGAGATGGATTGCACTGAGCTTTGGCTGTTAGGACAAGAACGTAGATCTTTATTTGCTAAGCAGTAGGACTCTATGAAATCAGGAAAACAAAATGCTGACTCAGATGAATTAACCTGGCTGTACTGGCAGAATGGGTTTGAGTAGAGATTGCATAGCAGTTGAAGAAAAAACTATTTCACGAAAAATCACCAAAGTAGAGAAAAGATGTGCCTAACTGAATATTAAGGAGCAAGTGGAAAATATGTGTTACCTCTAATATTTTCAATATACTGCTCTTTTACCAGGCTGTGTGGGGCCTAGAAAAGTAGGAAAAATGATTCCCTGACCTCAAAACTTCTTTGAGTTAGAGGAAGAGTTCTACACAACTCGAAGGGCGACAAAAGGTCGTGGCAGGTATAGGAAAATATAGGGCTGGTGAGAGGTCAGTGAAGACTTCCCTGAGACGACACATCTTGAGTGAACTCTGAATGACAGGTAGGAATTCAAGTAGGTGAAGGCTGTAAGTATTATAGGCAACATGAGAAGGCACAGGGTTTGTGTGTGTGTGTGTGTGTGTGTGTGTGTGTGTCCAAGGTAAATGGAAGAGATCAACCTCTCCAGGGAACAGGTGCTATGTGTATATCTACTGTGCATTCTAGTTATGAAGGTTGACTGTGAATGGAGGACTTGAACACTGATAGCTGATTAATACAAATCAGGAAGGTCATGAGGTCTGATAGGGCGCTACTGCAAGAATTCAGCCATGAAAGTTGGTCGGTTATGACTAGAATCTCTTACAACTTAGATTCTCATTAGTCCCTTTGGAGAAGATGGAAGGAAGAGTTCATCCCACAAAGTTTCTTTACTTAAAATATTCTAATACCTATGCGATGTGTATAGACAATATCAAGATAGCACTGTAATGTGAGTTGACTAATTGTGAGGAGCAAGGTATGTGATACAGGGCAGAATAGCTTTTTTGGAAGCGGCAACTTGGGATGGTGATGAGGCAAGATTGGGGAGGAATGCTGGAACTAAGTAAAAAAAAAATTTTGGTGGGAGGGAGGAGAGGTATGGAAATAAATGGTAATTATGGAAAAGAGAGAGTCAAAGGTTTGCCAGATTCAGGAGACATGTGAACAGTCTAAGATAAAATATTTGCTTCATGCTAAGCTACAGACAATACTGTTGTGTATTTTTTAGGTGTGTCCATGATCACAATAAATTCTGCACCTCTGTTTCCAGATAGTGTATAGAGACACACATGTTCGGCTTTCTATGCAAGAGCTTTTTAATAGAAACTATGGATACAACCACATTCTGTCTTAAGAGCTGGACTGTTAGATTTCGTGCCAACAACACTTGTTGAGGGCTTACTATTTGGGGTGGTAAAAAGTCCATTTTCTTGATGAAGGCTGACATTAACCAAGTGTTATGTGATATTCTTTTGCTAATGCTCTTGTAACTAGGTAGTGCTCCTTAAATAACCAAAGCCACTTGTCAGAGCCCCTGGTTACATTTTCATAATTGCTTCATTTAAATCTGTGATTCAGTAGTTTGACCTGATCTGAAAGTGACACTACTGTACTCCTAGAAATTCGGATAATTAAGAGTGCCACAGAACATGTTTGGTTCTAGAGTATAGAGGTTTGTGTCATCTCTGAATTGCTTGCACTTCTGAAGTGACAAAACTGAATGCCAAATGAGCATAGTGTTTCTTTCTGGTGTTTATGAAAATAGTGTTGATTCAGAACTTTGGATTTGAAGATAATTTTGCAAGAAACTTCATTGACATTCTTTAATAACCTAGCATATCACAAGATTCTTCCCTCCCACTGGCTCTGTCGCACAGACACCCTTCCAGATTGTGGTATGGTTATAGGAGACTCCCAAACAGTAAATGCAAATATCCCCCATCTAATTAATGTTTTAAGTAAATGGCATAATTTTGAAACTGTCTACTGAAGAGGATAATTAAGACTTTAAAACAAAAGTTGCATTTTTCCATGGTTGATCTTAATAAGTCAGCAATTTATACAGAATTGAAGTAGTACTAATTTTGTTTTCTCTTACTAAACATTATTAATAGCAGTAAAGCTTTCTACCCTAATCAGAAACATTTCCTCTAGAACTCTTAGCATCAGTTGTAGCTGTTATTTGCTTATTCTCTCTCCCATGCCTATACTGTAAGTCCCCCGAGAATAGAGACCATGTCTATTTTTGTCACTGTATACACAGCATAATACAGTGCATAGCACATAGTAGGTGTTCAATAAACAATAACCAGATGGCCAGGTGAATGAGTGACTCAAGCTACTCCCGTCTGCAACGTTAATTATAATTTATTATAGAGTGAGCAAACTGGGGAACTTCAGCTTGCCTTATCATCTGCTGGCATAAGTAAAACAGTTCTGAGTCCCTTTTTTTAAACTTTAAGGTTATTTATAAGGAGCAATTTCCATATGTTCCTCTAGTTTATATCTGCTCAGGGCCTCAGAAAGGCAGACAAGCTGCGACTGAAATTCTCCAGATGGCGTGGTCTTTTCAAGTCCTTGGTTTAACTTCTACCAATGGAGTATTCATCATGGCGCATCTGCCTATCTGACCCGATGGATGTCGTCACCTGGCTAATAATAATCGTAGTGGTGAACAGTTTTCAATCTGATATTTCAACCAAGGCCAACTTCTTATTCTCCTTCTGTTTCTCCTTTTAAAAGTGACTACCACATGTTTTACTGAAGAACTAATAAAAATTGAGAGAATAGATGAAACCTTTGGCTCAGCACTGAATAATTAAGCTTATCCCTTTGGCTTACAATTTCTGCTCAAATCAATAAAACCTGGTTTTTTAATTTGTGTGCAACTGTATTATGGGTAAAGATGTGACATCTGTTTGGCCCTTCAAAATGCTTAATTTAGGTTTCCAACTTGTACTATCTACACAGACCCCATTGGGTCCAAGAATACTAGTCTGGAAACCAACAATCGACGATACCCTGACTAACTTTCAAAATCTTAGTGTAACAGAGGTTTTTGAAACCCTAGTGACTATTTGATTCAAAACTTACATTCATTTTTTAATATATCAGGAGCTTTTCTCAACAACTTTGGGCAGGTAGGTATCAGTTAATGACGTCTAGGTCAGTGGCGTCGGAAGCTTACTGTGGACAGCGTCCTCTATGCTTTCAGATGTGCCCATGTTCACTCTGTAGGTTTAGCTTTTGAGTTTCATGTCGTGTGACTGAACCTAGAGTATCTTCACGATTCTGTCCTTACCCAAAGTTAGGTTGTTGATTTACCTACATTTTAAATGTTGCTATCTGACAATTAGCACATCTCTGAGGAATTTAATTTTAAAAATACAAAAAGGCATGTGTCACTCTAATATCACTATTTTAAATATACGAGATGTAGAACTCTGCCTCTCACCCTATTAAGTACCACCTTTCTTAACCAGTATCTCCTTGGTGTTACTGATCTTTCTAGCCTTTCAATAGTTATATGGAGAAACACATATAAAATGGAAAAATGCTATATGTTCTGCTTTAAATGAAGAGCTATAATGACATGACTATTTTCGTTAATAGCTGCCTTTTTCAAAAGATGTTCTTTTAGATACTCACATTTCAAAATATAATTTTACTTCTATGTTTTAAAAAACTCACATTATGGGAATTTTTTCTAAAGATGAAATGGATTTTAGAATGAAGGTTGTAAGACATAACAGTCTTTGATTTTTTTTTTTTTTAAGGCCACCCTAGGACACTTTGTTTATTTGAAGTTTGAGGGTCACCGAGCATCATAGCTTGGCAAGATGAGATAACCTCGAATCTGGCATTTGAGATTGTTAGACCTTAACCTTTCAATTAAAAGGCTTTGACTATGATATAAACTATTATGAACTCAAATAAATAAAATAAAATAAAGGCTTTGTTTCAAAAAGATTAGCCGAGTATTTAAATGAAAGAAACCAGCAGTGTTGAATCACTCAAAGTGGCAAGTTCACACAACTATCATACTACAAAGCTATCTGACTCTTTGATACTGTGACTCTATACTCAGATTTGTCACCACCCCAACCTCTACACCATTGCTCAAACCCTCAAAGTCTTCCCAGTACTGTCTAGACAAAATATAGTTCTGTAAACCCACCCTAATCCAGTTTGACCCACCTTTCAACCTTTTCTCTCTTATAACTCAGCACGGGTCCTGTATTCTAGCCAAGCTGACATAAATATTTTTTACGCGTTGCTATCAATTCATCTTTCCTGAATGTATTTTCTGGCTAAAACACATTCCACGTCTCTGAAGAACTAGCTTAATTCTCTCTCTTCGCCTGTATTTTTCTAAAACAAAGAAGTTAAGAGCATACTATTAGATCTGTGTGACTTTCAGTGGGTTGGTTAACTTCTGTAATTCAGCTTCTCTCTTCTCAGATAGAGATGATGATACCTTCCCCATAGGATTAAATGAGAGAGTCTTAGCATCACACCTGGTCTATAATAAACATTCAATAAATTTAGCTTTAAAAAATATGGTGTTGCTTCTGTGTTTCTAAACCTGTTTAAGCCATCCCCAACTCTGCACTCCCAATCCCCTTCGCTCTGCTTTCTTTTTCCCAGGGCATTTATCTTCTTCTGAAAGACTATTATCCATTTATGTGTTTCCCCTGCTAGAGTGCAAACGCTATAAGGGAAGAGATCTTTATTTTGCTTACTGATGTATCCCAAGCTGTAGAAGAGTGTTTGGCACATAGTAGGAACATAGGTTTATTACATGAATTAACTTGGCAGTGCTGATACTGGCATTCAGGGGCAAACTTTGTTTCCAGTTTCTAAATTGTAGGGGCTTTGAGCAGGGATCAATCACCAAACCCCATATGCTCTGAACAAAAAAAAAAGCTGTCAGTATTTGAAGGCCCTTTTAATTTTCTAATAGCATGGATTCAGCGCAAAATCTGGGGTAGCCAGTAACTTACCATTTGTGTAACCACTCTGGCTGGGACACTGTGAAATGGATGGCCTGCTCCTAAGAGTCAAAAGGGATGGCATTTGTTTTTACCCTCGTAAGGGAATTTCTTAGATGGAGGTACAAATGCAGAGTGGAATTTAGGGCAGGGAACCTCAGCACTGGAGAGACTGACCTTGAGAAAGAAATTTTATTCACATCCCTCTTCTGATAATTAGCCCTAAAAGTAGAACTTTGCTTATTTTATAGGGACTAAGAAAATTTCTTAGTGTTGTTTCTTTCTCTAGTTTCTTTGCTGGAACTCATTATCTACGTGCTTCTATAGTTTGTTAAGGAGTATATTCTATTTTTTAAAAACATTACAACTATAAACATATTTGTAATTTCAAATTTTGCTGCACTAGAAGGCATCTCCGGGGTATAGAAGGGCTTGATCATTCTTTTTTTGAGGATTTGTCTTAACCTCCTTGTCTACAATCTTGAGTCTTTTTAATAAAGATTGGATTAGGAACTTAATAGTGGCTTTCAGAGAAGACTTGTCTTGGCACAGGGCTATAGAGTTCAGCTAAGGAAATGAATGATCTAATTGCATTCTCTGATGCTAAAAATGCCTACATAATAAGACTAGAAAAGAGCAGATGCCACCATGGAGTGAATCTGTCTAAAGCTTCAGGGACCAACTCCAATTACTTTTATTTAATGACCATAATAGGGATGATAAAGAGAGGCTACAAATGGAGCCCCTATCTAAGCACTTATATCCATCCCATGTTTTTCTTAAGTATTTAAGTATCAATTACTCTGCAGGCACGGAATTTTGCAACAGGTCATTAATGGTTCAGAGAACAGACGAGATTGCTCTAAAAGATAATGAAACATCTTGCTTAAATATTACATTTCTTGTGAACCAAGGAAATTTCCTTTGTAATGAGTCATTGATGTGGACACTCCTGTGTAGTCTAACCAGAAGCCTTTTTGTAGTTCAGTATAAATATGAATATCTCATAGTGGGCCAGGAGGTCTCAATGGAGGCCCAGCAAAATGGCATTTGATAAGGAACCATTCTTACTAGTTCATCTCATGCTAGAACAATAGACCCACTAGATATCCTCATGATTTGTCATCTGAAAAAGTAATGAAACCCAATAGGGATGGTGTCTATTCCACAGGCCTGGGAGAAGGAAGACCAGTCATCCCATCTGCTTATTCTGGGAAAGTCTCCCTCTGGTAAGTCAGATTTTTGACCAACCTCTTGCCCTAAAGCCAAGCCTTGTCCATTAAGTGGTACATGTGACTCGGAGTGCTAGGCAGGTTTGTAAATAATAACTTAATGCAAAGGACAAATACTCAACCCAATTTCTAGCAAAAGCTCTGAGAAATAGAAAACAGAATATACTTCATAGGTTTTTAGCACAACTGTTAGACAATACAGTAATCTCACTCTTAACTTAAATCAAACTCGTTTAACTTGAAAGGAGCAGAGGGTTACCCAGCATTATTCATACTAAAGCTGTCTGCAGCTGGAGATGATTTTGAACAACACTTAAAAGACAGACATAGATCCAATAAACGGGTCTTTATAGACTAGAAAACCAGAAACACTAGATTGTCCTAGTATATAAATTTATCATTTCACATAAGTTAAACCCTTTGGGAAGCAGCAATTCTTTTGGCACCGTATGAATGGATGATTTCTTGAGTTAATGCACTTATTGCCTTTTAAAATATCCAAACTGAGTTGTTTATTGGGCTAGCGGTATAGGTTTATAAGAAACAGCACATTGCATTGAATATTACTTCATGTAAAGTTAAGACACTACTTATTCAAACTTGTAGAATAATATCTAGATCAAAAGTAAAAAGACCAAAATTGTGTTGGGTTGGGGGAAGAAAAATAGCATTTTTCTAGGCTCCTTACAGTCATTGATTAATGCTACTTCAGGAGTGTATCTTAAAAGGAAAAAAAGGAAATGAAATATTCAAGACTTGAGCCTTTGAAAATATTGTCTAATGACATAACTAGGACAATTTTCGTAGACATCTTGGTTTTACACAACCGGTAAAAATTGGATTTTTTTTCCTTCCCTCAGCCCTGGAATGATTTTTATGTTAGAAGAGATGACTTAAGAAAACAATCCAGTGGAATATATCTATTAGAAAATCTTCAAAGTCACTCTTTAAATCCCAGAATAAGCTTTTTATAACTTAGAGGGGAGAGACAAAGGAAACAATGCGCTCTGCCATCTGTACAGAAATCTGTACAGACTGAGGTGATACTTGAGGTCTTTCCTTGTGCTCTTTGATTATTATTACATCCAAGAAAGATGACCAGTAAGTAGTGCCTTCATTTCCTAAGGACTCTTAACTTAGTTCTCTGAAACACTACCATCTATTTTAAACTTATTTGTCACTTAAATGACTTGCCAAAGGTAGTGTAGAAATTGACTTCCTGAAAGCTTCATTAGATCAAGAACAATATTTAATGTTTGAGGTCACATAGGGGTGGCTTTTTCTGGAAGGCTCTAGCAGTTACAAGGTTCTTTGAATTACTCCTCCAATCTTGCTGATTGTGCTTCATGATTCCTAAGGTACGAAGGGAGGGGGGATAAATTAATGGTGATTGTGGAAGGGGGGACCAATTAGTGGTGATGACTTACATGATTCTAACAAGTACAATTTTGGTTACATTAACTTGGATTTATATATAGAATTCATGAAACAAAACCTGTCACATCTACTTATGTTTTGTAAGCAAAAGTCTGATATTAAGTGATAGGCTTTTTTATTGTAGTTGGAACTTCCTGTACTCATTGAAGGTTTGCAGTGAATGAACAGTGTACAGATATTTCCATACATTAGAACACTTTATCCTTCAATGTAGCTGCTTCAATCCTGTAGTAATTAAAATCCTAAATCTGGGGACCAGCCTGGTGGCATGGTGGTTAAGTTTGCGTGCTCCACTTCGGTGGCCCAGGATTTGCCGGTTAGGATCCCAGGCACGGACCTACACACCACTTATCAAGCCATGCCACGGCAGGTGTCCCACATATAAGGTAGAGGAAGCTAGGCATGGATGTTAGCTCAGGGCCAGTCTTTTTCAGCAAAAAGGGGAGGATTGGCAGCAGATGTTAGCTCAGGGCTAATCTTCCTCAAAAAAAAAGGCAATCCCAAATCTGTTTCATTTAGCATGGGTTAACATGTTGCCCTTTAGTATTCTTCCATTCTTCCATTTAAAATGCATTTATTTGCTCCCACATACTTATTTGGTCCAATACCATTTCCCAAAAGATGAAAGAATAATGACAGTGTGACCTTTAGCTCAAGGACGCTTGTGCATTTCTGCCACTTTGTCCATCTCGTACGTGCTGTGCAGCAGCTTCTTAGAGTATTTGTGTACACACAAGTTCAAAGCAGGTGGACTAGCTATTTCAGGACCTTTTTTGGATCCTGTCTCCTAAATTTTCAATGCCTGAGTAGCATTAATTATATCACCTCAAAGAGCAAGCAAACAAATTGGCAGATTTACCTTTCTGCTTATATACCCGAACCTGAAATTACCTAGTGATTTCTTATTTGTTAACCTATATAATTTGACCAGCAACCAACAAGTAAGCAAGTGACCCTATATTCTTATTCTTCTGGAAGAGTTCCCCTGGCCTTTTAGGTAGCATTCTGGATACTTCCTAGCCTTCCTCATGGTAGAATACTGGTATTAGGAGGGGAGAGGGCTGGTTATCAGGTTGCTGGTTCTCTGTAAGCCTGAAATTTGACAAATAAATACTAAGTCCCTTTTTGTTTTTAAGTGACTCCTTTTTCCTTCATCTTATTTAAAAACAACCAACTGTTCTCTAAGGGAAATCAGCTAAACCATGACAAAAGATCCTTTAAAGTGATAATTGATATATCAAGCACAGATAGTAGTAACCAATAAGTGGTTTAAAAAACAAATTAGAGGGCCAGCCCTGTGGCATAGTGGTTAAGTTCAGTGTGCTCCACTTCAGTGACCCAGGTTCATGCATTCAGATCCTGGATGCAGACCTACACCACTCGTCAGCCGTGTTGTGGCAGCGACCCACATATAAAGTGGAGGAAGATTGGCACAGATGTTAGTTCAGGCCTAATCTTCCTCAGAAAAAAAAAAAAAATTATTCTTAACCGTGGGGGATAACAGGGTTACCATTATTCTTGGAGATGAAGCTCTAATGCCCTCTTGGCTGTGGATTTCTTGCCCAACCAGAATAGATCATATCAGATGTGGAAATGTGAGCCAATGGTAAATCTCTCGTGGAAGATTAATGCTAACTCTTAAGGGGTATTCTAAGTCTTCTCAGAGTGAACACTAAAACACCGGACATATTCTACTGAAAAGTCCATGTAGAACCCAGAGACAACATAGTAGAATCAGATAACTTATGCTGATCTTAACTGTAAAAACTTTTTTGCATGGTTTTGGTCTGTGTACAGAAATGTAACAAAAAAGAAGTTCCACCTGTCTATATACAATTACTATGTACACCTCAGTTTTACTACTCTGTGCTGATGTTACAAGGCAGCTGGATGCTTCTTCCTTTAAACCCTCCGCAACACAGCATGTCTCTGAAACATGAGTGCAGAAAGGGGCAGAAACACTCGAGCTATGGCTTTGAGGATTATAAAAATGTGGGGCTCTGCCTGGAAAGGGAAACCACACTGGGATTTAATATAATTCAGCCAGGCTATTAAAGAAGAAACCAAACATCAGGCTGTGTTTCTTGCCCTGGTTTTTGGAAGAGGAAAAGTTTAAGATTACCTGCCTGATTTTGAAGTGCCCCGATGTGGTATATCATAAAATAATTCTGCTAGTGTATGTGGCTCTTCGTTTATAGCTTAACGTTTGAAATGCAAACGCTGCTAAATATCATGCTTTCTTTAACTTTTCTCACATCCGCATAGACTTTCAAGATGACTTGGTAATGGCACTTGAGTAGAAAGTGGAACGTGTTTAACAATTAAGGTTTATGTGCACAAGTATCGTAGATGAATTCACAGAAAGCCTCAAATGAATAAACCATTCTCCCCTGAAGTTCACATGCCGGATATGCGGCACATCCATGTTGACTTAATTCGGGATTAGTTCATGTGGGAACCAGAAAGCACAACTTGATCTTATGTACTCTAGGAAACCAACTGCTGAGATTCATTTATATGATTTATTTAAAAACTAGCTTGGAGCTAGGAAGAGGAGTTACTTTGAGTAGAAGTATCTAACCTAACTTGGGAAAGATAGACATGAAAACAATGAAATATCTGCTTGTAAGTTTGGGTAAGTATATGTAGATATGAGGGAAAGTTGTTGAAAAGATGTGAATAGTGTTGGTGTATTGGCTGAGGAATCAAATAGTACAAGGACAGTCCTTTTCTCTCACCTTGATTCAGTAGCTTTTTAACCTTTTCTTGCAAGGGTCAAGCATAATAGCCATTGTAGACGCCAAATGCAAAGGAAAAATCATATATTTACACTGTTTTTGTACTGTTCCATATGCTGCTTCTCAAATCATTGCCCCAAGGGCTTGCAATAGAAACATTCTAGAGGCTTCCATGGTAGTAGTAGTATATTTCTTAAATTTAAAACCCTGAAATTGTTCAGGTATATTGTTCATTCTCTAGAAAACTCTCTTCCCTTGGATTTAGGATATGAGAGAAGCAGAATCAAGTACAGTATCCTACTTTACCATCTAATAGTACAAAATAGAGTTCTTCTAAATGCAAATTTTAAAACTGGTTTATTCCATTCACTCATCTCAGTTACCCATGGACACCGTAGCTTTTTAAAATCTAATTCCTTCCACATGCTTTTTTGTTATAATCTCTGATTACTATCATTTCAATACTGGAAATGTCAAACTCTGTGACAGCCCCCTTCTGTCACTGTCACTGCAGCATGGTGCCCCCAGCCTTATGACAGCATCCCAGTGCAGGCTATTGTGCTACCACTAAAACAGAATGGGTTTTATCCTCCAAAGCAAGTGCTCCAGTGACTGAGGCAGGGAGTGCCATCACTGGTCCTGCAGTAGTGTCTCAGGGTGGGGGTAAAAGTATCTTCTTGCCTAGGTTAGATGGGAACCCTGACATTTGAGCCCAAGTCTTTATTCTAGACTTCTTACTGTCTACCCATTCCTCAGCCATAAGAAGTTTTCCATTGTCCCCCCTCCTCTCCAGACATGCCTGCCGTGTTGGACCACTTCAATCCACTGGCCATTTCCAAAAAATATCTTGACTTGCTGTACAAATTTACCCCCCATGTGGCCAGCTACCTTTGATCCTAAAGCCCGAGGTGTATGGGAAATGGTAGCCTTTGCGAAACTCCTCACAACCCCTAAAAAGCCATATTATCATTTCTCCCAGAACAATGGATTCCTAGTAGCCTTTCCTCAGAATTAATGGGAATCACTCATGTTTCCTTCCACAGATGACTTAATATCTCTCTAATAGAAAGAGAAGCAGCAATACAGTTGTTCAGCGTGATACTTAATGTTATAAATTTGACTCAAGGATGTAGTCATTACCTTGCCAATCTCTCTTCCCCACATGGCTCCTGAGAGACAAGTACAAAAGGAACAACAGCAAATAAGAAAACAAATACACATCGTTAGGGGGATTTGGGCCCAATAAGCCCCAAAAGCAGAGCTCTGGTAAGTCTGGGTTGAACACACTGTATACTAGAAATCCCCCATTCTCTTTTCCATGTTAAGTTGTGCCTGCTTCATTGCCCTGCCCAGCTCACCTGAGATGTACAGAGCACATGAACCACAGCCTGGTTGAGCCACATCCAGATGGTCCCTGGTGTCAGGGGTACCATGGCAGAGCATAGCCCAAATGATCCAGTGCCAGCGATGTAAAGCAATGACGGAAACATGATTTTTGAACCTCCAGAATGTCAATGTTACCTCCTTCCCTTTGTAGAAGTAAGCTAAAGGATAAGGTTGGATTCCAGTTTTCCTGTTCTGTTAAGTGTAAGCCACAGGAGGTCAGACTCGAGAACTGGGGTGGAGTGATCGGCTGGGATGTTAAAGTTGAGATGGGTATACGCTCTAATGTCGATTAATCCAACCCTAAGCCTCATGTGTCCATCTTCACAAAAAATTCCACATGGTCAAAAGACCACAGGGATATCCCAACACTACCTTCTTTCTTCGAGTCTGAATAAGTGTAATGAGGGATTCTAGACTCAATCTTCTATGCATGTCTTTGTTCATATAAGCATATTAACTTGTGCCGAGCTTTGCCAAGAGGCTAGAGCACAGTTGATTATGAATTGACACTTTCTACTTTTTCTAACTTGAGTAAAGTGTTCAAACTAATAGTCATTGGACTGAAACAACTGAGAAATATGATTGTATAATTGATCATAAACTTAATACTTCAGTTCAACTTGTGAACAATTTTCAGACATTTCTAGTGAATTGATTGTATTTCCCAGTCTAGAGAATGGGCCCTCATTTGGATAGTATTAAGCTCCTTTAAAGCTTAAGATCTCCTAAACATTCTTTACTATGATGACTATTCTTCAGGCTCTAGTAGGAAATATTCATAATAAAAACTTATTCTAAAAACGAAATGGTGGGAGTAGGTACAAAATTAGGAGAGGGCGTAATAAGTCAAGAATATTAAAAGTTGCCAACTCAAGAACTCAAACTTCTTATCATGCTTTAAAAAAAACTAAAAGGTCAAGCACTGAATAGTAGAGAATGTACTGAAATAAATTTGAATTCTTTGATCTGTGAGTTGCATCTCAAACATAGCCAAATACTTTCTTCCAAGCAGCCAAGTCAGCGTTAATGAGCCAGTTTGACCAAGTAGGACTCCAGCTCTCTAGGCAAAAAAATCTGGCAACAATGTTTAATCAGACCACTTAAAATCCTTTTTCTGTTTTGGTTCAGAAAACGTATGAAATTCCACATTCAAACTATTCTGTTAGGCAATCTTCTTGTTCTTTGCTTGGTATATCTACTAAATGGAAGGTATTTTTGGTTCAGTCACTATGTCATGGGTTTTGTACAGCCTTCTTAAAAACTAATTTTGAAAAACTGACACATATACCCTCCAGGAATAAGACAATAGAGTCTCATGTTAGGATCTGGATTTCTCCTAGTACCAGCTCTATCTCCAACCAGCTGTTTAACAATTAAACAAGTCATACACTCTTTATTGCCCTCATTCCCTAATCTTTATAATGAAAGAGTGTGATCAAATTATTCCCTAGGTTTCTTCCAGCTCAATAGTCTGACTTACTTGGTATTTCTTTAGGGGGACAAAGCAATGTGGACGTAGACCATTGGATCTCAAACTTGTCAATAAATTAGAATTATCTGGGAATCTTTAAAATATATTGACACCTGCATCTCTTCCCTCAGAGATTCTGATTTAATTGATCTGGCTGTGGCATGGGCATGGATGTTTTAGGAGCTCCTAAGTAAAATTTTCCCAGGTGATATGAGCTAGACCTTCTAAACTCCCAGTGGTAATGATGGAGGCTTGGATTCAACTCAGGATCCATTAGAACTGACCTCTCTGGGTAACTTAGAGTAGATTTTGTTTCCAGAGTCCTGTTCCCATCAGAATCTACCTTCTGTAGGCTCAGTAGCCAGAGCTCAACAGGACGTGGCTCTAACCTCGGCAGACCCTGGCACTTTTTCACTTGGGCCTTGCTAATGAAAGCACTACATCCCTCCATGTTTCTACTTACTAGCTGTTTACTTGCTGGTCCCAGTTGTTCTAAAATTGTTTAAACACTCCCTGCAGAAAAGCAATGTTGGATGCAACACAAAACTATACAACGCAGAGTGTCTCTGAAACTTAGCTTTGATTTCATCATAGCTACCGTTTGTTGAGCACTTTCTATATGTTAAGCGCTGAGGTCTCTACGTAAGCTCTTATTGATTTCTCATAACAACTCTGCAAACTATATTCCCATTTTGCAGTTGAAGAAATGAATATTACATAAGTTGCCTCAAGCCTCAGAGCTAGAAAATGGTGAAAGTGTGTAAGACTCCCAAGCCTGAACTCTTAGCTGCTATGCTGTCTCACCTCTACCCAAAATTAACCATATGGGGAACTCTTCACTCTGAACTGACTTGGTTGCAAGATAGGGAAAAGCTTCTTAGTTCAGGGCTTTATATGTCCTCAAAGTCCTGCAGCATCATTTCCAAAGGTTAAAAGCACTGATACACACTCTCTGTAAATACTTAACTTGGGTATACCTCCTTAGCTCAGGCGTGTTTTGTTACGGAGGCCCCTACAGCAGTGTCAGCACTGACAAGAAAATCTTCTAAGGACTTCTTTTTTCACTGTTCAATAACATAGTCCCATTTCCCCGGTTAAGTAGGCTGCAAAAATCTTTTTGTCTGCTCAACTTGGCTTTTTCAGAGTAGAGTAAGCCTTCCTAAAATCATAAGAAACCAAGCAATGAAATGGACAAATGCTTTATATCGAGTCTCAGAAATAGCCTAACTTCACTGCATCATTTCTGGCAACGTCCCTTATTCTGAAAAGACTACTTTAAAGACAGTGGTGAAGGCTTTTTGCTGCCCTCTTGGACCCCAAGATCTGCCTTAGAGGTTAATATTTCACATGTCCTAATTCAGTCCCTCAGCTGAGACAGGCAGAAAGTTCCAAAGAACAAGGAAGCACATTCTCTGGCCAGTACAAAGTACTGGACCCTCTAGGCAAGATGTTTATGTTGCTTTATTCTAGACTCTCCTTAACTCCCTTTCCCGTGTCTATTTTATGCAGCTCTTTCTGAAAAGTTAACTGGTATGTTAAAGCAGTGGGATTATGACTTTGAAAGCAGCTTATAAAAATACAGGTTACAATCTATGGGATTTAAAAAAAAAATAAGTAGCAGCATATGTAGTACAAAAGGGATCACAGATCATGTTCAGTTTTGAGCCCAGCGTCTTATTAGCGATTGATCTTGTGTTACTGAGTCCATTTCATTATTCATAAAATAGAGACACATTCTATTTCATAAGGCTGGCAGGATAAATGTTTTAAGTGCTTGGCAGGTTGGGTGTTTGTCCCATTCTCCTCAATATTAAAAACAGATTCTCTACCATTTGTGGAATGGGGCTACCGTGAAATAAGTTCTTAGCTCAAGTTATTCCTTTTACCAGCATTTTGAGACTGATCAAGCAAATTCCTCTCTGCTCTATATAATTGGGTAAGGAGGTAGACTGGGAGGGAGGCAGCAAGCTTGTGTCATGATATTGCTTTAGAACCCTGGAATCATTAAGTAGTATCAGTGCTGATGCCAACACATTCCTGCTGATGGAAAGGTAAGCAGGAGCAAGAAGGCACAAGCCAAATTTCTCTGTACACAAATTTGTCCCTCTGCTGGGTGTTCCAGGGTTCTACATGCTAGATGTCTTACATGAATCACTTTAAGGGCTAAACAAACGAGCAGATTTTATCTAGTGCGAAGGACATAGTTTTCCTAAGATGACTAATGCAGTCTTCTGGTATACATTTCTCAGAGCCTTCTCAGAAACCAAAAAAGATGTTGCAAGCTCCAGAATCTCTCCTAGTCATCTGATTCTTGTGCCATGGAAAGGGGAAGTCCCCACATTCTTTAGGGAGGTTTGTATTATATCCAAAATCCAAGTTAGATTATCTTCATTCAAAGGAAGCTAATTTTATTGACTTAGCAAAGTTTCCTTTACAACTTTTTGTTCTATATTAGGCCTTAAGAAGGAGTCAAGAAGATACAATAACTTTGGATCCTCATCTGGTTCCAGATGTATCTTATTTCTCTTCTCAAGCTTCTCATGAAGGAAATAGTCAATCAATCACTAAGAACTAGAACCAACTAGGTTTAGATGGGGAGCTGTTCATGTAACCCTGTGTATGCGTCCTTGAGCTTTAATTTGTAACCTCTGCCTTATGATAATACCCCTCGTGTGTGTTTCCTGATTAATTTCATGCTCTTTGGTCAGATGAGTCCCTTGGAGAGAAGATTGTATCCTTCTTGGTTTTCCTCCACCCACTTGTTCCTCTTTATAAAAAATCTTTTACCTTACTGGAGCTTTAAAACAGACCTTATAGCTTAATGCAATCTAGACAATTTTTTTTTAACAATGCCCTAGTTTGGGGCAGTAATCAAAGGAAATAACTAGGGCATCTTTTGGCCCACGATCCCTTTTCCAGGTTCAAATCCTTTCCAACAGTCAATTTATTATAAAAACTGCTGAGGGTATTATGAACACAATTGTCAATTCTGTAACGTTGGAAGGATTACACAATTGAACTTTAAATGTTGGGTTTAAGTTGAATATTCTCTACAGAGGGATGTAAATCTGGAAGCAAGACTTCTTCCATCTACCACATGCCAAATGGTAATGTCACTTGGGCATTTGGAAAGTCTGTGATGGGGGATTTGCTCTTGAAAACTTGGGAGGAAGATGAACGTTTGTCACTCTGGTTTATGCAAACTGAATGTACACTTTCTTTCAAGAAATCTGCGACATTCCTTTATAAAGGAGTTTATCTTTGAGTCTTGGGGTCTATGGGCAGAATCTACTTTCTGGTCATTTTAAGGAGCATAGATACATTTTAAATTGTATGGCCTACACTGGAGACCTACCCTTGGCTATTGCAACCCGACATACACAGACCTTTTCTTCAGGGAATTTATACTAAAGAACTTTGTCTCTCTTGCCTCTTGTAACTGCTCACCTCCAAACAGTGAATGGAATAGTCAAAGGATGCCAAATACCTTTAAAACATTCCAGTGCCATGAAAAGTTGTACATAAGTGTCTGAAAAGAAAAGTTTTAGCTATAAAACCAAGGTGGCACCACTCACTTTAGATCCCTTCCATTTAGGCCCCAGTCTGCCAACAGTAGATTTGATACCTAGTCTTGAGTTGTGAGGTTGTGTCTTGTGTCACTTTTACGACTAAACCACATACCACCATTCCCTCTGCCAAACCCCTCAAAGCCCTTTAAATTCCTTTAAAATATTCTCTCTTTAGAATAAAATTTGCCAAATTTAATGAGCTAAATCTTTTCTTGTCAGAAATAATATTCTGCAAAAAAGTACAATATCAGACTTCGAAGATGGTCGACAAACTCTCATACTCAGAAACTTGAAAAGGCAAGGAGTCAAAAAACAAAACGTGCTCTAAAAGAAATAAGTAACAGGGGTTGGTATACAAGAGTGAAAGGCAAAGAGATTGAAGACAAGGAGGGGCAAAATATTTAAGAGTCTCACAAACAAGACAAAAAAGTCTAAATCTTTGTCCTAAATGCAAGGGGAGCCACCACAAGACTAAGCAGGAAAGCTTCCAACATTATCCTAAAATCTAGAGGAACTTGATCATTAAAAAAAAAAAAAAAATCATCCCAATTCAGCAAACACATGCCATGAACTGGAGCTTCAAAGTTGCCATGGGAGCAAAAAACATGGGGAAAAAAGGCTCATAAAAAGGTGTAGGCGTCGGATGCCTGCAGTCAGATACACCCAAAGGATAAAAAGAAAAGTAATTAGATTTGGTCAAGAGACCCATCAGCAGTTGAAGTTGACTTTCTAAGACTAGAGTTGAGATGAACAGTCCTTTGAAGGGAAGAGAATGTGAAAAGGCAGAGGCTAGGAGACCATCAGTATTAGATGTTTAATCATGAAAAGATCATGAGACGATGATCAGAGGACTACAGGGTCACAGGGAAGTGTTTTCCTTATTTGTAAGGTGAGATTCAAGCAACTTACAAAAGAAAGGGCCCACTGCAGAGAAGGTAAGGATGCAGGAGAATGAATGTCAATGTATCTCCTTAGATCAGAGCTTAGTCTCCCTCCTGATGTTGTTAATGTGAGTAAATATCTTCTTGAATTGGAATAAACTCTCTGAAATTGAGAAAATAATTACTGGAATCCTGAAATTGGAAGAGCATGCATGTGACTAGGAGATTTATCATGTCACCAGGAAACAAATCTTGGGAACCACTGAAACCAATCAAGGCATGAAAAATAGAGGTGTTGTATTAGTTTCCTACAGCTGCCATAACAAATTCCCAAAAACTAGGTGGCTTAAAACCATGGAAATTTATTCTCTCACAGTCCTGGAGGCCAGAAGCCCAAAATCAAGATGTCGGCAAGGGACATCGGCAATCCTTGATGTTCCTGCTTTTAGATACGTCAATCCAATCTCCTCCTCTGTCTTTGTGTCACCTTCTCCTTTGTGTCAAATCTCTTATGTCTCAAATCTCCCTTTACCTTTCTTTTATAAGGACGTCTGTTATGGAATTTAGGGCCCTCCCTAAATCCAGGACATCACAATTCAAGAGACTTAGTTACAATTGCAAATACCCTTTTCCCAAATAAGGCCACATTCAAAGGTTCAGGGGGTAGAATTTGGACATATCTTTCTGAGGGCCACTACAGGCATGTAACAAACATCTCTATGGCTGATATGAGGCCTCTCAGATGAGATCCATCAGTATATCATTTGAGGAACTCTGGCTAGGGCCAGACAGCCTGGTTAGACCCAAGTTCTACCACTTAGCAGCTGTGTAATTTAAAACTTCTGTGCCTTGGCTTTCCCTCTGCAAAAGTGAAATAATTATGTATCTTAACACTCATAGGATTACTATGAATTTTTTGGAGTTAATACAGGTAAAAGGCTACTGGTGCCTGGTCTCCAAAGTCTTGAGTAAGTAGGGTTTTGAATCTTCTACTGTGTAAGATGTTCACCTGTAAAGAGACCGTCTCCCTGGCTGCCTACAGTCAGGTGTCTTTGAGCAAAATTAGCTACTATATCTCCAAATGAAATAATTCAGTTAGCATTAATCATAACTAGCTTTGTGTATCATCATTTTTTGATGATTAAGACTATAAAGACAATTTAAAGACACATAGGGGGAGAGATTAAGTACTGACCTTCAGGAAAACATGTTGACACTTATGAAGCAAGCTAAGTGCAATTTAAGTTGATTGAGCAAAAACTTGAGACTTACCTTTTTTCCTTTAAATATCTAACAAATAGAGTATATCCCAAGTGGTGGACTTGGTCCTTGAATTATAAGTTAAAATCAATGGGCACTTTTTTAGTGCCATTGAGTCCATTCCGACTCCTAGTGACCCTGTGAACAGCAGGCGGAACCCTGCCTGGTCTTTTTGAGCCATCCTCTCACCTTCTGGTGCTGTATCAGACAATGTTCCACTGCTATCCATAGGGTTTTCATGGCCAATTTTTTTCAGAAGTGGGTAGCCAGGTCCTTCTTCCTAGTCTGTCTTAGTCTGGAAGCTCCACTGAAACCTGTCCGCCATGGGTGACCCTGCGGGTGTTTGAAATACGTGTGGCATAGCTTTCAGCATCACAGTAACATGCAACTACCACAATATGACAATGGACAAACGGGCAGTGTGGCTCCCTGACCGGGAAACGAACCAGGGCCACAGCAGTGAGAGCACCAAATCTTAACCACTAGACCACTAGGGCTGGCTAACTGGGTTCTATAGACACAGAATTAAGAGGGCTTTTTAGTGGGAGGAGTCTACCAGCCCATGGGTGGTCTTAACAGGATTACAAAACTATGAACAGCTTTTCTTTGCCTTTGGTCTTCAGTCCATGTAGAAAGGTAACCTTTCTCTAGCTCTCTCAGGAGCTGTGTACAAACTTTTCCTGGGAGGTGGAAGAAGCTTTGGAAATGTTAGTTCACTTCTGTGTGCTTACACTGACTCTGGGTTTCTCAGTTTTATCTACTGTGATACATGGGGAGCTTTATGAGAGCACATACCACAACTGTTTTAAGGACAATAATGCTAAATAATGTCATAAAAGTATTTATGCTCAATGAGCTGCACAATAGACACTCTGTAAAGTCATTCTTTCCCTGATATATGTGTTAATGACAAAAATGGACATCTTTTAAAGTATAGTGCTAAGATAGCCCTGGAGATCATACATAGAATCCTAACATTTTAAAAAATATTTCTCAGTAAGAATAAGATAAAATTCATAACTCTACTCTTATTACCGCCTTTATAGTCAAATGATTTTTTGAAGAACCAAAATTTATAATGCCCAATTTTAGGTGCCAGCTGCAATCTTCTCAGGCTTAACATTCAATTTACTTCTATTTTGCAATGAAACTTTATTTTTCTGTGCATGACACATTTTGATCCCCATCTTTAAAAGTAGATTTTTATGCCAAATTTCCAATACAAGCCACTCAGCTAGAAAATCATTAAATGTTACCAGATATCAATTGCTTAAAGAAGAATCTGGTAAATGCTGTCTGTCCATTTTGGAAACTACAAAGGAAACAGTCCTACCCACTCCCCTGCTTTCAGAGTTCAGTCTAATAGAGGAGAAAGAACAAAATGAGTCTGAAGAACTATACTCTGGAATCACTCATTGTAGGGCTGTTATGGCATAAAGTCTGAGTTCTCTGTGTTATGATCTCATTACGCCTCTAACTCTGCCTACAGGTGTCTGTAGTGGGTTATGTTCATTTGAGACTTCTCCATCGGGGATCGCCTGGTGTCCTAAGTGTCTGCTGGTGCTGGAGTTTGCTGTCTGCCTTCCTGCCATGTCTAACGAAGTAGAAACGAGCACAACTAATGGTCAGCCTGACCAACAGGCCGCACCAAAAGCACCGTCAAAGAAGGAAAAGAAGAAAGGTATGGAGACATCCTCTTGAGGCCAAGGAGGGGAGCTAGTGGTGGTTACCTCTGAAGAAATATGAAGTTCGGGGTAAAGTAAGAGCTGGCGCTTG
Source organism: Equus quagga (assembly GCF_021613505.1). Classification (NCBI taxonomy): domain Eukaryota; kingdom Metazoa; phylum Chordata; class Mammalia; order Perissodactyla; family Equidae; genus Equus; species Equus quagga. The sequence goes on from NC_060275.1 coordinate 89,935,465, forward strand.
CCTAGTTTCAACCTCAGCCTAATATTAAGTTCTCCTAAACAGGAAAGTTAGACTTGGCAGAGGAGATGAGTTCACTCCATGTATCATAAGACATGTCCCTGAATCCTGTGGTTGCACCAACTTGGGGCCTGCTGGGAAGCTTTCATTGCATCTTGTGCAGTTGATAAATGCAACGGTCAATTATTATATGCTTATCTTTCAGTAACCTATTAACTACTTTGCTTTACTGATGTAGCTGTTTTTCAAAAATCAAGATCTTTTCAAATATTTTTAAAAATTTTAAAAACTATAATGAAGACTATTCCCAAATCTCACTTTACATATTCCCATGTTTCCAATACTTCAGTCCACTTTGCACCTTTAAGAGTTTCTCTCCACCCCAATGCCGTACACAGTATTATAGAGCATGATTTAACTGAAAGGAAGTAAGAATAAAGATAGAATATTGCATATTTGATCAATTGTAGGATAATCAAGATTTATACTACACAGATTTTGAGATTCGGGAGCAAATTTGGTCATTTGGGCTGATACTTAAATACATTTATAAATTTTATCCTATATTTCTTCCTTTTCTCAGGCTCTGAAAAGACAGATGAGTATCTCTTGGCCAGATTCAAAGGTGATGGTGTAAAATACAAGGCCAAGCTAATTGGCATTGATGATGTGCCAGATGCAAGAGGGGATAAAATGAGCCAAGATTCTATGATGAAACTCAAGGTAAAAGGGGACAGCATGGTTTGTCTCTATCTTAAGCAAATGTCCAACACAGAAAATTGTGTTAGGAGTTTGTATTTGCCCATATCTCAATTATTTGAAAGAGAAACTTTTCTAATCACAAATTTGATCTGGCGATGCCTCATTTTATGAGAAGCCATGAGTCTACGTATTTTGAGTGCTGTTCTAGAGACCTGATTTAATCAAATATAGCAAGACTCTAGATGCTTTTCCCTGGGGGCAGATCAAACTTTAGACACTGGAAATATTCAGGTAAAATTCAGGGCTCTCCTTGGAAACTGATGTTATTTAGTGTTAGCCCTTTAGTTTTTTGAATTTTTAAATTCTAGCACTGTCGCTATGTTATGTGAAACTAATTAAATAAATTATACTTGTTAAATAAGGCATCTTTGAAGGATCATTTTTGAAGGAACATCTTTGAAGATCTTCTAGTCCGGTCTTCTTGTCTTTACCAATGACTGAGGCCAAGAGAATTAGAATGACTTGTCCAAGTTCACATAGCTAACTAACGGTGTCCTAGCTCAACGTCATCTATTCTATCCTGCTGTCTCTTATGAAAGGTGCCTAATCCTTTCATAGATGGTAAACCAAGCTGAAAATAAAGCCAACTGTCTCTTAAACTTTTAGTATCAGGAGCATTGTAGCGTACTTTTAACTCGATTTTTCTTCTTTTCCCAACGTCATCAGGGAATGGCGGCAGCTGGTCGATCTCAGGGTCAACACAAACAAAGGATCTGGGTCAACATTTCCCTTTCTGGGATAAAAATAATTGATGAGAAAACTGGGGTAAGAATTCACTTTCACTAATACTTTTCTGACCACCCGAGTCTGACAAACAATTTGTGACTTAAATTTCAGCTCCCTTTCTTCCTTTTTGGAATGCTGTAGGAAAAATAAAAAACAGCATTTGTTATTTCTCCACAAGTAACAGGCAGAAAACAGACAGGGTAGGAGGTGAGTCAAGATACTTTATTTTGAAATTCACTTCCTATAATAGAAGCGAACCTCAACTCTAGAAATCCAAATATGCTGTAAATACCTCTTGGGTATTTTTTTGGACCCCAGGTACACAGAACTAGATTAATCTCAACCCCTGGTTTGTGATGTTACCATAGATCTGTGCATGGGTCTTATTTTAATATATTGATCACGTGCAAACTCCCTGGCTCACCCAAAGCTAGAATATCACCTGGAACACATCTACCATTTTTTGTCTTCTCTCTTTTCCCTTCCTCCTCCCCCCACAGATATAACTCCGCTTTTTTTTGTGGTTGCTGTTGCTCTATCCCATATGAGCAGTCTTGCTTATTTTAGGGTTTTTTTTTTTTTTTGAGCCTTATCAAAGCGTTATTTACTTCAAGTCTTCTGGGACTTTTTTTTCTGTACTTAACATAACATCATAATATTCATCCACTTAAAAGGTCCTCTGCAACTCATTTTCATTGCTGTGGAACACTCTTTTGTACCAAGGTGCTATGGGAAGACCTCCAGTTGCTATTCATGCCTTCCTAGACATACCCATTATCTAATATGCAACATCCATTGATCAAACTGAGGGCCCTGGAACCCTGGTCCATGCTCACTCACCCTGCTGGCCCTCATGCACTGCTATCTCCATTCTCCCTCACCTCTCAAGTCTTATTTTCCCAAGCCCATCAGAGAATGGTGACGTTTCCCTCACAAGCATGCTCTTGCTCCCCAAACCTTCTACGCTCCCCAATATAAACTTTTCAGTAGCCTTAGGCATTTGGAAACAAAAGCTAAGATTCATTCTGACCCCTACAAATATCCCTGAAGAGTTGAGCCCTGCTATCTGCTTGAAAAGACCAAAAGAGAGAGGGCAGAGGCATAGAGCGAAGGCACAACTAGACCAGTAACCCCCCGCCACATGGAACTCCTGCATGAAGACGTGGACATCTGTGTGAGGTGGAGGAGGACTTGATGACAGCATGTGTTAACTTCCAGAATGTACTGGGTGTTCTTGTTCCAATAATACTTGGAGTGTTTCTCTGGCCACTCTGAGCCACCGTCCAAGGATCCCCATGAACACACCTCTAGCTTAGTTATGATGTTCACTTGAGTTTGTCTTTAGATTGGGAAAATAAACCTACTTAGAATGGCTTAGGGATTATATGCCCCATCTGTGCTTTGGAAATTCTTGGCCTCCTAATCCTCAGTCCTTCATGGCATCACATCTTTGGGATAGAGAGGATCAAGTATCAATATCTGAAGAAGGAGCATTCTTCCCACTTTTGCTTTCTAGTCTGGAGCCCTTCCTAGCAAAGATAAATGTAGCTCTAGCCTTCAACCAGAGGCAAAAAATTCTTTCTTCAAATATTTTAGCCTCTTTATATATGCCGAGGTATCCGATGCTTAGTCTTGCCAGCCAGCAGGTAGATTCTAGTTTGCTCAATAAATCATTTTGTAAGTTCCTTTTGCAGGTAATAGAGCACGAACATCCAGTAAATAAGATTTCTTTCATTGCGCGTGATGTGACAGACAACCGGGCATTCGGTTATGTGTGTGGAGGAGAAGGCCAGCATCAGTTTTTTGCCATAAAAACAGGGCAACAGGTAAGCTCTAAGCCTTGAGGTATACCGGAGGGGGGACTTATCCTCAGTTGAGCCTAAGAGTGTCTGTCACTCAACTAGAGATCTTGCTGGAAACAATTGGTTGTAGAAGGACTAGACAATGATTCAAAAGATGACTACCTTTATTGGTCTAAGGAAGCTTTTTTAAATGTCACTGATACCCATGTAGTGTGCAGTACAAGGATTGTTAGAATGGACTTTCTCTTAACGTCAATGCTGATTTTAGAACAATAGTGAATTATTCCCAGAAATCTTGAAGGGATTTGGAAAATTATCATGATATTTCTTGTTTTGTCTAAATACTTATTAACCCTGCTGTACTTTATATACCTTGGGGTGGGGATGGGGGTGGTGGTGATCCCCCATAAACCAGGGAGGGTAGTAAGGTGCTTTAAGAGAAAGGGAGAAAATTATACTAATCAGAACTAATGGGGGGCAGAGGGAAGAAAACAGTAAGATTAAAATACTGATAAAGATGCTTTCTCTTGCTTTAGGCCGAGCCATTAGTCGTTGATCTTAAAGACCTTTTTCAAGTAATCTATAATGTAAAGAAAAAGGAAGAAGAAAAGAAAAAGGCAAGTACTGCCCAGTACAGGCTCTATTAAACTTAAGACTATATTCAGGACTCTGGTTGAACATTATGTAAACATATGGCCTGTCTGGAGAGTTGGCTTCTATGTGGCTCTTCAAAGTACAGAAAGTATAGAAATGTATTGTCTGTTCTTCCCAATAGGCCAATGGATGGATGTTATAGTTAGGCCCTTCTGACTTCTAGTCCCTGACTCTTGTCTTTTCTCCCTACAAACTTCATGTTGACTCCAAAGACTAAGCAGGACTGCCAAGTTTAAGTCCGGTAACTCTATTCAAATCCAGTATTGATATGTAAAGGGAAGGGAAATGTAGAGCAGAAATAATATGCAAGATTCTCTCTTGCTTTATGTCTGTGGGCCCATAGGTGTATTTGTTCTTATGTTTAACTCCTTTTAACTATAATTGCTAAGATCACTGAATTTCTGTCTCTCTTTTTAGATGGAAGAAGCCAACAAAGCAGTAGAGGTAAAACTTCATCTTTATTATTATTCATTTTTTATTGGAGTAACACTGTATAAATTTCAGGTGTACACCATTATATTTCACCTTCCGTATAGATACGTTGTGTTCCCCTCCAAGAGTCTCATTTCCATCCATCACTGTATACATGTGCCCCTTTACCCCTTTCACTCCTCCTTTGCCCCCCTCCTTCCCCTCTGGTAACCCCCAGTCCGTTCTCTGTATCTATGTGTTTGTTTGTTTGTTTATCTGCCACATGAGTGAAATCATATATTTGTCTTTCTCTGTCTGACTTATTTCACTTAGCGTAATACCCTCCAGGTCCATGCACGTTGCTGCAAATGGCAAGATTTCATCATTTTTTATAGCTGAGTAGTATTTCATTGTATATACATCGCACATCTTCTTTATCCATTCATCTGTCAATGGACATTTAGGTTGTTAAAAACCATATCTTTGCTTCTTGTGAATTGTGTGTGTGATATGTTTAAGTCCTTGTTTGCTACCGACCCAAACATGTTCCCCCCCTAGCATATTACTAGATGTTCATGACCCCTCTGGTCATAGAAGATGTACAGTTGAATGATTAGTGCCAAAATCATAACTGAAGAGCCAGCCAATACAGTAGGAAATTAAATTTTGTAGAGAAAACTCACCAACTAAACTCTTAAATATTTGCCATCTTTCCAGAATGGGAGCGAGTCCCTAATGAGTCTTGATGACCAAGCTAACAAACTGAAATTGGTATGTATGTGATTTGTTATAATTCTTACTTACCTAAACATGGGTTTTACTTCCTATAGATGTTACTAATACCAAATCTATGAAAAACCAATTTCAGGAACTACTTCTATAAACATTAGTATAACATTTATGTCAATATACAATGATCTTTTTAGTAAACACATCTGAATCCAATCCAAATATTTTATAAGAGTGTGGACCAGATGGATTTGTTTGGGGATATGTCTACACTTCCTGACCTAAATAGCCTAATATCGAATCTATATTAATTGAATGAAAATCCAATTGTGACAAATATTTTCCTAAACTGTAGTTTAGGAAATGATTACGACAATATACAAAGTAATCTTTTTTAGAAGACACATCTGAATCTAATTCAAATACTTTTTTAAGGGTGTTGACCAGATGGATTTGTTTGGGGACATGTCTACACCTCCTGACCTAAATAGTCCAACAGTAAGTGTCTGTTTTTAAATTTGCAATGTAATGGAAATGACATCTATAAATCAAATTGGCAATTGATCAGAAATCTTGAGCATCACATTGAAACTTGGAAGGTGACTGCTGATTTTTCTGCATAAAGTATAAATGGCTACTAGAAAAAATTTGCATCTTAAGTCATCATGGGAACCTCTATAAGCACAAATTGAGATATATTAATATTGCTTAAAGGTTAAATCTGAGCAATGGGTCAGGCAATGTAGTCCTTGGTATTTCTTAGGATCAGGAGGAGCTGAATATAATCCTTGGCACAAGCCTACTTGAAGAAAGTCTGCTTGTTACATGATTAATTGCAAAGCCTCCTGGCCTCTCCATGTTTTTTTCTATTCTTTCTACTGCAATTTACCGGCATAATTGGTGTAAAGTAAGACTTAAAACAAGCAAGAGGCACAGTTATGTTTAATCAAGGCCTGTTGTGGAAAAAGTTGCTCATTCTTTACGGGATATTGAGGTGTATCAAGTCTTCTTGATATTGATTAATCATAACAACTCTGAGAATGGAGCAATATTTTCCTTTACGGAGAAGGAAATGGTGCTTCAGAAGCAAAACTCATTTACCCAGAAAGAGGTCCAGATTCAGGACTTAAGCCTCGGTCTCAGACTTTCCGAAACAAGCCTCAAGTGAAATTACTCATGTAATTTTGAATGACTTCCTAAAATTTCTACTATTTGTTTAACAATTTCTTGAGTACCTGCTCTCTGCAGGGCACAGAAGAAAGTCAGGTGCACAATGTCAATGACATCATGGAGTTTACCGTCTAGCAGTGAGAGCAACTTTAAAACTAATCACAATGTCTGTTAGTTGATGTTAATTGTGGAGTATTTATCTCGTTTGGAGGCTCAGATAATGCCTCTGAGTATGTGAGTTCCTGGACTTGAACATAAAAAATGAGAAAGCAATAACTAGACAAAAGGGGCATAAGTCTAGAATAATGGAGAGAATGTCTATGTAGGAGTCCTTATATCAGGGAATTATAGAGCAAGCCTGTATGACCAGGAAGGACTTAGGAATTAAAGCAGAAGCAGATTGAGGACTAAGTAAGAGTCTCACTTGCCAGAGTATTGCAGAGAACTCCAGGTCTGTGAAATTTCACATAAAATGCCCAGGCCCATTGAGATGGGGAGGAGCAGGGGCTGCATACATTGTTCTCTGTCCCCAGCACTCTAACGTTCACAACACATAACAGCCTTCCAGAGGCCCTAGAAAGGCTGCACTGGAGAAGCCTGTTTAATCTTCTTTTAAGCAGGGGGTCCTAACTCACTTGTCTATAGAACCTTTCATTCTTCCCAATTTTTGTTACCCTTCTAAGGATAAACTTATTGAAATACTGGATTAGATCATCCTGAAAGGTCCATCCTAACTCTAAGGTCCTTTTGATTCCGAGGCAACTTAGCCCTTCCTCCATAGTAGCTCCCTTCCCAAAGTAAATTGATAGCTGAGCAACCTACTTTCCAAATTTAAGTACCATTCAAACAAGGATATTGAAAGAGATCAAAGCACTCAAGCTAGGAAGTAGAATTCCAGTGGGATAAGCAAGGAAGCACTGACCGTTTAATCTGCTCTGTAAACTTCTAGAAGGTTCTCAAGAAGAAAATGAAAAACAACTTGAGTAATCCTGAGTCCCATTTATGTTAGACTCCCTGCATTCTAAGAATTTTTGATTTGTAGAAATAAAATGCAAGTTTTATTTAAACTGACAATAAAGTAACAAATACCATCAAAGTAGATAGCATCTGATAAGTAAGAGAATGCCAGCAGCGCTAATTATGTGCTGATTAGACTTTGCCAACGTGTTCTTACATATTGACTCCATGTTCATAGGTCAAAAAATAGGTTTATCTCTACTTCTTTAACAATATTCAAATCTTACAACAATTGCTGTGGAAGACAGGAAAAGAGGAAGAAATTTCAATTACCTAGACTTTATTAGTGGTTCCCTGACTTATCTGGGAGTAGTTTCATGCATTTCGAATAAAACTCACCTTGAAAACGAAATGGCACCCCTTAGAATGTAATTTTTATTGGAAAACCACTTGAGCAATATTCTTCCATGCTGTGTCTCAAAAAAAAAGAAAAAGAAAAGAAAAGGAAAAACAAACAAACAAAAAGACATGCTGTCTAACTTTAAAAATGTGGCCACTTGAAAGTACAGTCAGTATGAGAAGAACATAAGCTGTGGGCCCCATCAAGGAGGTTAAATCTGGTATAGGGAGGGGATCAGGGCACAAGACACAGTATCATGAATACATAGGATGCCATGAGTGGGCACAGGTGACTGAAACAGAAGGGTCAATGGGAAAAGGCTATGTAAAGAATCTGAACTTTAGTTGGGTCTTTGAAGTGTTTAGGAAGATGGAGAGTAGTTAGGATAGAAAGAAACTGGGTCCTGTTGTGGATCATTTTGAAAATCTGGCTAACAAAGCTTATTTTAATATAGGGAGTAGCAGGAAGCCACCAGCGGCTTTGGGTAGGACAGTCCAGGATCTGGCAGGCTGGAATGGCCAGGTGAGATTAGCTCCCTGGAGAAGAGCTAGGCCATGGAACTCAGTATTTAAACCTCGTCTTTGTACAGACACCTTTTTCATTGCTTGCCCGCCCCTCTTCCTGGAGCTCCTAAGAGCAGAGACTGTGTTTCACTTTCCTGTTGCCAGTGCTGTGTCTCTCAGGTGCTCAAATGATGGCTGAGTGGATGCAGTGTTGACGTTCCAACAAAGAATTAATGAAGCTCTGACCTAGGGGGTAAATCTTTCAATTGTAGTCTATGAACTCGACTCTTAATTTTGGATTAACAACAAACCCAACCTGAGGCGAGCCTTATACATTTTACTTATAGGGTGACTATTCAGAAGTCTAACATTGTGGCTCCTGTTTGGTGTCCTAAGAACTCCTTCTGAAGTATTTGAAAAGGAGAACACTACCAGCTGTGAATACCCAACTGTTCTAACCCAGAGGTGGCTCATAATAAATAAATAAATATTGAAATCACAAGCTTTTGTAATACATTTTGTCCTCCTTTTTGATTGTTAAAGATCCCTACATTGAGATCTTCCAATCCATTTCTTTGATTTAAAAAAATTTTTTTTTTAATTATAAGCTCTTTCTTCTGACAAATTCTTCTGGTTATAAAGTGAAAACCTAGCTTTTAAAAATTGTGTTTTTATACCTTACTGTAAAGGAAGCCAAGAGACAGAATACTATTTAGGTCTGATTTAGTACCTAAACTTTCCAAGAATTTGTTCTTTTTTCTTACAGCCAAGGAGGCCCATTCAGGCCCCCTTTTTACTTACTAGTTTGCGAATTTCATATTCCCTTGAGGTTGCTTCATCCCAATGATCAACAATATTTAGTAATCTGCTCAAGATAATGCTACACTTCTCCCATTTCAGCTAGGCGTTTCTTATTGTTTATATATATATTGTTTATATTGTTTATATTGTTTCTTATTGTAATATATATAATGGCTAGCATAGTTAAGTAATTAATGAATCAAAGGTGGTCATAAGGAACGTCTGCCAGAGCTCTATCCCAGGGGGAGTCCTTGTTAGTTATGTCATTGACCTGAATAGAGACATGTCAGATTTATCAAATTTGCTGCTTTTATGCTAAGAAGGATGTCTTATCTAACAACTGAGAACCCAAGTAATTAACATCCCAGAAAAATGATAGAGAAGGAATAGAATTTGTAGAGTTATGCATTTGATTTGTCTTTCAAATTGACTCTTAAATCCACATCTCCACCTTACACATAAAGATTATATTTATACATAAATTAAAGATTAGTTGACTTTATCCACTAAATAGATGATTGTTGTCACAATACAGACAACTCTAAGTTAAGTTATGAAAAGATGTACAAATACGAGAGGTTAATGGGATATTTCGTGTTAGATTATATCAGTGTTTCAAGTATCACTTTCTTAGAAGGACATGGACAAAAGGATATGTCCAGAGGAGAGAGTAGGATGATGAGGATGAGAGATCCAACTTGACTAGCATCATCAACAAGATCCTTAAATATTTAAAGAGGCGTACCTGACAGGCTGTGATGTAAGGGGAAAATGCCTCCCCCCTACCTCAGAGAAAAGACCAGTTATAGGGAAATATATTTGACCTGAAACTTCATTACAACCAGAACTATAAAATATGAAAGTAGTAGTGAATGAATTCACTTATTTAGAGAGGTGATGCTATATAACTCTGGGGGCATAGTAGAAAGGACTGTACATCAGTCAGGTAGGAAGCTGAGTTAGGTCATTTCTTACTTTTGAGCTCAATATACTTAGGTAATCACTTAGAATGACTTGCAATCAATTCCCGTTAAGACTCTCAAAGGCATAAATCGAAACTGATGATCAGGAACTCAGTCAGTCTGTAAGGGTGAGTGGACATCTGAATACAATAAACAACAGTACGATTTCATTTAATGAAGTGCCAATAAAGTTGAGACTTAAATAAAAGGAAACGGGGTGGGGGAGGGACGGGGAGAACCTTTTCTACAACTGGTAAATGCACTCAGGGAGGTGATGGGAGGAGGTAATGGTCAACCAGTTTGTCAAGACCAAAATCTAATGGCAATTTTGATAATCCTGATCATTTTGTGTTAGCTTTCTCATTTGAAGTCACAACATGGACTAACACTTTCTTTTTTTTTTTTTCTTTCCAAATGTGATAGGAAAGCAAAGATATCCTGTTAGTGGATCTAAACTCTGAAATCGACAACAATCAGAAATCTTTAAGAGATGATTCATTCTTAACAAATGGCATCACCTCCTGCTCTCTTCCTCGACCAAAGCCTCAGGCATCTTTCTTGCCTGAAAATGCCTTTTCTGCCAATCTCAACTTCTTTCCCACCCCTAATCCTGATCCTTTCCGTGACGATCCTTTTGCACAGCCAGATCAATCGACACCTTCTTCGTTTGATTCTCTCAAATCTCCAGATCAGAAGAAAGAGAATTTGAGTAGCTTGTCTACTCCACTGAGTAATGGGTCCCTGAATGGGGATGTTGATTACTTTGGTCAGCAATTTGACCAAATCTCTAACCGGACTGGCAAACAGGAAGCTCAGGCAGACCCATGGCCCCTTTCAAGTACGCAAACACAACCAGCAGTGAGAACTCAAAATGGGGTTTCTGAAAGAGAACAGAACGGCTTCCATTTCAAATCCTCCCCGAACCCTTTTGTGGGAAGCCCTCCCAAAGGACTGTCTGTACCGAATGGCGTAAAGCAGGACTTGGAAAGCTCTGTCCAGTCCTCACCACCTGACTCCATAGCCATTATCCCACCTCCACAAAGTGCCAAACCAGGAAGAGGCAGAAGGACTGCTAAGGTGAATTGTCTTCTCCACATATCCATTGGCAGAATGCATGTTCGGTACCAAAGGGTGGTGTGATGTAAGCTCTCTTTCCTGCTGCTCTCGTAGTTTCCCGTGTGGCTGTAAAATAGAAGGTGGGATAAGGCACATCATTCTCCAGGAATACCGTTCTCTAATCACCACCCTTTTTAAGCTTCGCGCTCAGCAGTGTTTGTCACACTGTGCTTTCCTTTTGCATGTCTTGTCACTTATTGTTAACTAAACACAAGTTTTTCCATTTTTAATGCTGCTATGCTTCTGTACCTCTGGTAAGTTTGATCATCATGTTCTGGGAGGGGAGGGCAAGGGTTCTTATGATTCCTTTTGTACCTTCCCCACACTAACACACACCTCCACATGCCCTTCATATTGTGTTAATGTCCAAGGTGGTGGTGTAAAATTCTTGAGTTTGTCGCCTGTATTAAATGCTGACTAAATAATCCATTGTCTTAAAAGAAGCATATATTTACTGTTACCACTTCATTCAAAAACAATTAAACTGTGGTATCTATAAGTATCTTTTTAAAAATATAATTGGAATATGCAGGCTAGCATAATGATTAGACAACTGTATCATCTTTATACAGACTGATTTAAATCCAGTAGAATGATCAAAATTATTTAGGCTACTTATTTATAGTTGTCCTTTCTTTCCCAGCTTCAAGCTTTCAGCTGATAAGGAGACCAGACAAATACAAATGTGTAAAAAAAGCAAAACAGATTTTACTTTGAGTCCTCTGTTGCATCAGTCATCAAGACCCAATATTGTGTCCATTGAGGGATCTGTATCTTTGTGCGTGTGTTTTTTTGGGTTTTTGTAGTCGTTTATCAGTACTAGGAAAAAGTTTTTCTTTCTGTGCTTCCTGAATTTGAGGTACAGAGTAGGAGACAGACTAATGCTGGGTTGCACTGTTTCTGAGTAACTCTTCCGTCTCCCTCTCTGCCCTGTTAGTCTCCAGCAAAAGATTTGCTTGCATCAGACATCTTTGCTCCTCCCGTCTCAGAACCTCCAGGCCAGACATCACCTACCGGACAATCTGCAACCCAGACCAATCCTCTGGATCTCTTCAAAAGAAGTGCTTCTACCCCAGTGGGGCCCCTTGCGGGTCTAGGTAGGTCCCTAGAGATCAAGTTAGGTTTGGCTCTGCTACTTTCACTCATAAGATGATAATGCATAGCAGGAGGGCACTTCATATCCATAGAGGTCCCAGCCACATAAGATCTGAGCATCCTGGGAGGTCTTTCACCCACTTCTTACTTCTGTACAAGCCCAGCCTCATTTGATACTCTTGACTTGGAACTCAGATTTGGCTCCTTGAGTTGGCATGTGTGAAGAAATCCATTTTCAATATTGCACTTACCTGAGCCAACTGGTAATGGCTTACTGAAAACAGTTGTAAGGAATTCTGAAGCTCAGACCAGCTTCATTAGAGAAACAGGTTGAGATGAGAGAGGCTTGTCTATCATCTCTATTGGAAAAAGTAGCAATATGCAGGTCTTCCATGTGATTTGCCATTACTAGATTGAAGCTCTGTCATCTGTTAACTGATATCCCTCTTGGAAGGGATATATACCTCAAGAGGGATATAAGTTAAGTCTAAAGCAAGTGTAAGTCATAGAATGAAAAGTCCTGGGTTCTGAGCCCAGCTCTGTTCCTAGGCACATAGTGAGTAGGGGACAGGCATCCTGATCGGTATCTGAGTACTTAAGCCTTAGCAACTCCTTGCCAATATTTTGGCTAGCTGAGTGTCTTAATAGGTTAGAAGATAAGAACTAGAAACCTAAAGTTGGAAAGAGCAGAGAGATAAAGAGAGAAATTTTATCAGATACCCAGGATGTGCTGGTGCTGTCGTTCATAAATCTATCATTAGATCTTGTGGACCACTGAGCCACTCTGTGGCAGGACAGTGTGGATGGCCACTGGTTGAGGGCTGGCCCTGCCACTCTTCACCCACTGCCTCCAGTTCTTTTCTGCCTCCATGGCACAGTCTTCAGAAACCTCGACAATAGTCTTTGCTGTCCTGCTGGGGATTCGCTTTGTTTTTCTGCTTCTTGGCAATTCTACAAGCTCCAAATAGACTCCATCTTGGGAGGAAGTTGGGGGCGCTATTGATGAAGAGGGACTCTCTTCCCAATTGTGTAAAATTTGACCAGGCATCTTGGCTTTCCCTGTCTCGTGCTGAGTCAGTTATCAGGACTCTTTTTTTTTTTTCTTTGCTGTTATCCTGCAAAGGAAAATATTTTGATTCTGTCCTATTAAATCTGTTTAATCGTTATCTGGAGTACGGTGGCAAGAGTGGGGTTGTTACCCAACTGCTGACTAGCTGAAATCCATGCAGGTGTGAGAAGCCAAATTGTTCCAGGTCTCTGCTTGCACTTATACCATCAAGAGACTCTCCCAAGCACTTCGTGGCTCTGGGGGCTTCCCCTCTCTGCGTGGCCATTTTTGCTGCACTCCCAAGTGGAGCAAGTTGGGGCTTTTCCTTGCAGAAGGGCAGAGAGCTTGCATGCAGTGCCTGCAACTAGATCACATTACAGAGCTTTGTAGTCTAATATCAATGCCCCGAAGAATTTTTTCAGCCAATATTTAACAAGTCAGCCTGAAAATACAGCTGGACCCTATAACTGTTAATTTATTCAGACGAAGTGAAGCTTTTTGGCGAGGTGCCCCCGTTGAGGCCTTGGGGTATACAACTGCGGAATACTGATGATTCTTCCAAGTTTGGACATGGGACTCAAACTGAGCTCTACAGTATAGGCCCTGTCCAGTTGCAGGCATCCTCAGCCAAACCATGGAAGGTTGTAGGTCTGGCTTCCGCTAGACCCAGCTGGAGGACAGTTTCCTCTGGAGAACTGGGGGTGGGGAGATGGTATTGTAGAAAGCAGAGCCTTCAGCTTTGACTAGCTACCCTGTGTTTTAATGTAGCATCAGAAAGTAATAAAATTAACTTTTTATGCCCACACTCTCTTTTTCCTTACCTCTTGCCTCTACTTCCTTCAGTAGGGCCTTAAATATCTTAGAAATACATGCATGGAATCTGGTGGATGGGAATGAAGGCTGGCATAAGTATATGCCTGGAAAGCCTTTAATTCCTGACAAATATAATATTTTTCTCTTTTACCACCATTCCCACTAATACCATCTATGGCTAAAGCCACACATTTTCCTGAGGGAAGGCAAGTCATCCAACGTGAAAGATGACAAAATTCTTCTCAATTTGCACATCCAATTGGTGTAAATTATTAGTGAGTGACTCTGGCTTTGGTTAATAACATTTAAGTAAATTTGTTTTGAAAGGCTAGCAATAACTTTGTTCAAACTAACCCACTTTTAGAAGCCTGTATTACAGAATCTAAGAGAACTTTTCCCTTGATTAGTTGTGAAAGGAATATGCATAATTTTTAGTGTAAATGCAGCCTATTTTCTGTGTCTGTAAAAGAAGTATTTGTATTAACATTACATTAAAATAAAAACAGTCCTGTCCCTTGATGCCAAGGAGACAGAACAGGAGGATAGGGTGCTAGATTCGGAGCCAGTGTGCCTGAGTTTTACTCTCTACAACAACAGACTGTGACTTCCCCACTTTTAATAATTAATATTCTTGTAGCTAGTTCCCTCCCCTCAAATATAAGCATGTTAATTTGATAAGATGACCTTTTCTGAAACCCACCACTCTCCGTGAGCACACAAATGTGTTCATGGCCAGATGGCTAGCATTCGTGTTGATAGAGTTGAGTTAAGCAACATCTATCTCCAATACTAAGAAAATGCAAGATAGACTATCTTGCTACATCAGCCCCTGAAGATCATTTTCAAAATATTTCTCACTCTGGAAACAAAAACATTCCTAACCTAAGTTGGAAGGCCTTTTTGCAGTTTGGTTAGAAAACTTTTATAACTAAAGAATCCTCTGCTCCAAAGCTCAAAGCAAGTAGGTTTTGAGAGCAGAGCATCATTCGTGAATAGGTTTGAGGCTGTATTTAGGTTTTCTGTTAGTGGTGATGGCTTGACTAGGTCATTAATACACTTGGGAAGAGGCAGGAGAGAAGATGCCCTGCGTATCAGAACAAGATGTGAGGAATGAGAGGGGCAAACAGTGGAGAGACATGGATTTTAGTGATCTAACTAATTCCTAATCAACATGGCAAGGATGCAGGAGATGGAGCCACTGCCCCCGCAAAGATCAGATGCTCAGACACAGGCAGTTAGTACCTTGGAAGGTTTTTTTTTGCTTGACATTGTTTTCTCTCCTTCCCTTCCTCTTAAATACTCTGTCCCAACTTCTGGCAAGGTTTAGTGAGTGACACACAGCAGGAAGCCCTTTTATTTGAAACAGCTCTCCCAGGATAACCAGCCTTTCCTCAAGTTTTATATATAAAAGTGTAAGTAGTTTTACTATCTTAGCATCGACCAAATTTTATCATCCTTTTATATAGCTGTGTCAACCTTGGCAGCATTTAAAAGCAAAGAAACTTTGAAATGGTTTCTTTGGGATGCAAGCATGTTGAGGGCTAATGCACAAGCGTCATAGCTGGTTTCCGTAAGACTCCAGACGTGAGCCAGCTGCCAAATGAAAAGATCGAATCAATGATGAAGAGTGCCCAATGGATTATCTTAATTAACTACTTCATAATCAGCATGGTTTGTCTATGTAAATGTATTCCCTCAACAAATAAATTTGTGCTATTGACAGGCTCTGTTCTAGCTGTTTGAAATATATCAGTGTGTGTATGATAAGGGCTCATTTTTTCATTACTAGTTACTTGTCGACTGTATTACCCTTCTAATGAGGAAAGTGAAAAAGATGTGGTAGAAAGAAAGGGCTTCGAAATGCAACCAGTATCAGAATGCTAGCTATACTGTGTTAGCTAATTAATCTTTAGAGTGATTTGATCTCTCGGAGCCTTTACTTCCATGTCAGCTTCAAGACTTAATGAGGTTTGTGTCACATAGATGCTCTACAAATGCTCCCCAAAGCATTGTGCTTTCTGAAACTCAAGATTCCCTCTTCAAGCTTGTCACCTGATAAGTCCTTTCTCCTGCTTCCTTCAGGTGGCGTATCAGTTACACCCTCTCAGGCAGGACCATGGAGCCCAACATCTTTAGTCTTCAGTCAGTCCACTTCAATGGTCCCAGGAGCCGTGATGGGTGGTCAGCTTTCAGGATTCTGTCAACCAGTCATTTTTACCACAAGCCCAGCTGTTGCAAGTTGGAACCAGCCTTCATCCTTTGCAGCCTCAACTCCCCCTCCAGCCCCTGTTGTTTGGGGCCCATCAGCATCTGTAGCACCCAATACTTGGTCATCAACAAGCCCTTTGGGGAATCCTTTTCAGAGCAATATTTTTCCAGCTCCTGCTTCCTCTGGCCAGCTCTCCTCTCTCCTGGACACTCCTCCTCAACCACCTCCCAGAACTGGCCCTCCAAAGGATATCTCCAGTGACGCCTTCACTGCCTTGGACCCACTTGGGGATAAAGAAGTCAAGGAAGTGAAAGAAATGTTTAAGGACTTCCAATTACGGCAGCCACCTGCTGTGCCCGCAAGGAAGGGAGAGCAGACTTCCTCTGGGACTTCAAGTGCCTTCTCCAATTATTTCAACAGCAAGGTTGGCATTCCTCAGGAGAATGCAGACCATGATGACTTTGATGCTAATCAACTGTTGAAAAAGATCAATGGTAAGTTACCCACTTCTCTGTCTACTGTACCAACAAGTATTTCCACTGTCATATGGGCCCACAGAGTCCCTCAGAAGTACCCTCCTCCACCCCACCAATAGCCTTACTTCTGGTTTTTTGGTAATCAGAGGTTATGGAGACAACTTAACCATTTACCCTCTGGAGTTATTTACCTTAGTTAGCTGTTTCTAAGGGCTGGCTCAATGCTGCCCTCTTGTGACAATTCTTGAAAGGGCTGCTAAGAGCTGTTGAAATTCCATGGGTCATGGCCCTGGAGGGCTGTGTAGTAAGGCCTCAGCCATAATCTCATGGCCATGAGTGAGGGAAGTCTGATTCTCTCCTAGTTCAGGTAAATATGCATGGCTTCCTCTTCTGAGAGGGGATGAATTTGCCTATAATAATCATAAGGAGTCCCAGTATTTGGCGGTGATTTTTGTTCCATTGACGTAAATTTCAAAAGCATGGAAAATAATTTCTAAGATAAGCCTGACTCGGGGATATGTGCCCATATTTGGGGAAAGCTTGTCTACTGACTATGCGGGGTTTTTCACGTTCTAGAACCACCAAAGCCAGCTCCCAGACAAAGTGCCCTGCCAGTTACCAAATCTGCTGACAATGGGTTTGAGAACCCTTTCTCTAAAGATTCTTTCAGTTCATCACAAGCCTCTGTAAGTATCCACTATTAGAAGCTATTGCTCCAAAGTACGTGGCGCCTCCTGAATTAACCTTGTTTGCATAATAACTTGTTGACAATAAAGAACATCTGAATAAGGTCTATCATTAAGAACCATCACAGCGTAAACATCAACTCAAACTGGGGAAAGATTATTTTCGCAGGGACTACTATCCTGACCTTGAGCAATGAATATCATATAGAAAAAGTCCTTTGTATCTCTCATAGCCTGGCTCGTGAAAGTGTCTTGGGAGAAAATTGAGCCGAAATACTATCTTAAAAAAATCTTTCAGGGGGCTGGCCCCGTGGCCGAGTGGTTAAGTTCGCGCACTCCGCTGCAGGCGGCCCAGTGTTTCGTTGGTTCGAATCCTGGGCGCGGACATGGCACTGCTCATCAGACCACACTGGGGCAGCGTCCCACATGCCACAACTAGAAGAACCCACAACGAAGAATACACAACTATGTACCGGGGGGCGTTGGGGAGAAAAAGGAAAAAATAAAATCTTTAAAAAAAAAAAAGAAAAAAAATCTTTCAAAGATTTAAGTTCCTGATTTCCCACCCATGATTCTTTAGCTCATAAAAATGATACTTCTCATTTTGGGGAGGCAAACATAATTCACCTGAACCTTGGTTTTCATGGAAATAATAAATATACATCATCAATTACAAGCAGGCAAACACAAGTCATTGAAGACCCAACAATATCTGATTCATCTGTGATTTTCTAAGTGATTTTTAAAGGAATTTGAGAAGTCTTAATTATAGGTTTTTTCTTATAACTATGATTATATTTATTGACTGGATTGTTTTCTCTCCATAGATGGCTTCTCCTCAACCCACATCACCTGACGTTTATAAGGATCCTTTCGGAAATCCTTTTGCCTAACATCTGTGAGTAGAAGATCCTCTTAAGCTTAGGTTTGGTGAAAAAGGGTAGCACAGGGGGTGAGGGTGAGATTTTAATTTTAGAATTGGGAAGAGATTAAAGCTCTGTAATCCAGAAGTAATAGACATGGAAATCTATACTTAACTAATTCAATAATGGCTCGGCTGGGCATTTAAGAAAAGAATTCTTATCCATATCAAAAGACAGTTATATATCCATAGGGATATGGATTTCTATCATATCCTGTGCTTGTGATATTTCAGTTCGGTATGGAAGTGGACTTCTAACACATTATAGTTCTCTAGATGTTTTACCTTTATATTGAAGTGATTGCAAAACATCTTAGTAATTACTTGGTTTTGTACAAAACCTTCAAAATCTGAAGACCTTCTGAAGCCACCAAACAGGTCAGCTAACACAACTCTTTGGCCTCCCCAAACAGTATTTATTTCCTTGAGAGGAGGCTCAAAGTTAGTCTGAAATAGTCTGATGGTATTAATTCCAAAAGATGACAGCCGCCAATGTCTCCTGCTAAAGCAGTAGGTATAAGTTCAGATGAGTCTGTAGGTTGATTCTTCCCTCTAGTGGATTTTACCCTGGGTGAGTTATTAAGCATACTCACCTTAGACTGAGACCCTAGAAAGGCTCAGTGTGACCCTTTCTCAACAGTGAGTGGAAGCAACTTTGATTTTGAAAGACCGAAGTGAGTAGAGGAAAGGAACCTTGTCTGCAGTTTAGAGGAGGGAGAATGTAGCTGGTAGGAGAGAACAACAGAAAGAACGAAAAGAACCCAAACCCATTTTTCTCAGTCTTGCCCCACCCAAGTAATGCTGCTAAACCATGTCTTGCCCCATCTGGAATTTCACTATTTTAAATAGATAACAATCTTAAATCTGACATCCGACAATAAGGTTGAGTTTATTTGCAATTTGGACCCTTCCCCCTCATCCCACTTCTACAATTACAGTGTTTCTTCAAGTGCTTTTCCATAAAATCTGCTTCAGAGAACTGGGTGACTTTATTGAAAAGGCAAATTCCTGGTCCCCATCCCAGCTCTAAGGAATCCCCCTCCAGTGCTGAGGAAAAGCTTCATTTTAACAAGCAGCCAGATGATTTCTAATGTTAATAAAGCAGCGTAATCTATTGAAGGGCTAGAAGTCTTAACAGAGCCTCATTCTCACCTTCCTCTCCAGGGGAGGCATCTGCGAAGGAATAGAAAGGAATAAACTACACTAGGAGTTTAGGAGGATTGTTTGCACTGAATTGAAGTGACTGGAATTCTCCTTGGAGGCCCTTTCTTCTTTAGGTCATGAAGGGAGAATAATGTTGGTCAACCTGCTAAACATATAGATTGGGGCAGGGCAAGAGAGCTGTCATGGGAGAAAATAGCTGACATCATCGAGCGCTTGTGTCAATCACTTTAGTACAGGTTCTACGTTTATTATTTTATTCAATCCTCTCATATCAGCCCTAGGAGATCCTATTTCTGACACTTGAAATAATGACTTCATATTTAATACCTTGACATTCAATCCAAAAATTCTAACCGCAGGTTTTTTTCTTCTCCTCCTCCTCTAGGAACTTGGCATGCTGACTTTCCAGAGGAACAAAAAGGTTGGCCGTAGTAGTCAAGGACAAAACTAATAGCCAGACAAGTCTTGCCCGCTGCCCCTGTTCTAGCTTTGACGTATTATCTGTTGCCTTATTTCTTGCTGCCTCTTCCACTGGTAAAATGCCTTTTACTTTCTGTTTAAAGCTAAACTGAATCTATGGTTTTAAATAAATTAAGAACCTAAACTCTCTAGCTTAAATGTAAATGAAGTAGTATTCCTACTTGAATCCTTGCCTTTTGTGTCCCTAGAACCTTCTAGAA
The DNA here is from genome assembly GCF_021613505.1 of Equus quagga. Lineage (NCBI taxonomy): Eukaryota > Metazoa > Chordata > Mammalia > Perissodactyla > Equidae > Equus > Equus quagga. The sequence continues at coordinate 89,955,548 of NC_060275.1, forward strand.
CACTCCCCAATGTACCCTCTGGTTGGGAGATGCAGCCACAACAACCCTTTAGATCATACCATTCTAAATAAATTTGAAAATCCTTACTGTTCAAAATCGTTTGGGGGTTCTGTTTTAGAGCATAAAACCTGAAGATTGTAGTAGAACCGGGCAGAATCTTAACTCCTGCTTCAGACCATCACTTATAGAAAATTTTTAAAGTAAAATTGAAGCAAGTCTAACTTCTTCTTAGACATTTTGGAATCTGACACACCTAAGAACCTTTTTAAAGATAAAACTTCTCACCTTCTGAAGATTATTTTTCTCTCAAGGACAAGATTATCCTTTTCCAATCTCTTGCTAGCAATCGAATTGAGGAAAAGCATTATTTGTCTCTCCTCTCCTTTTCCCTCTGATTCTCTTTTCAGTCAGTTTTGCTCCCAGGTTGACCTCTTTTTTATAAGCAACAGAGTTTTATGGAGCAAAAAATTCCAATGATTCACACATCTGAAACCTCTCTGCCTTCTCAGTAATGGCTAATCCCAGTAACAAGAATTGCAAATGGGCGCAACCTTTATCCTTTCTGTGGAATAGGGGGCCATCCTTTTGAGCTGAAGTTCCAGCAGAGCAGTACATGTTGAAGAAAAACTGAACTCAACTCAGCAGTGAAGGACTGTATTCTGAAGAGCAACACATCACAAAGTTAAACGTGATTGTGCCAAACATATTAGGTGCTTATTTGGGGTCATACTAGACCTTTATCAAGTAACTGGAAAACTTTCTTGAAGCCACAGTCTCATAGTTAGTAGGAGGATAAATGGAAAAAAAGAGAAAAAAAAGCTGTAGAACAAGTATTTGGTGTTATCAAAAACCTAATGTCTGCAATATTTTTCTCCTCATAACCTTGGAAACTTTCCCGGTTCATTTTCAGTCCTATCATTAGCACAGTTCTGAAGGATTTGTTCTTGCCAAAATGAGTTTTGTTCTATGTTGGGGTTTTTAATGTTGTCTCTTGACCCCTAATGCTCAGGTTTGTGTGGATATTAATCAACCACATACAATGTTACCTTTACATGGAAGAAGAGGATGACTGCTCAGGATCTGAACAAGATGGCGGCCTCATGAACCTCTATTGATTAGCCCCAAGAAGTCCTAGCTAAAGTCCTGTGGTTTTATGTTCAATGGTAATAGCTGATCATGGATGGTGCAATTTTCCATCTGACTTCCTACTCAGTCGTCATAAACACAGACTTGAAATAGTATTTTATGTGTTCAAATACCTAAATGTGCTAAACTGGAGGTAATTATTTCTAGGTAGTTGAATTTTTGAAAGTAGAAAAAATTTTGAAAGTAATGATCAGCCACACAGCTGTTTTGTACATACTTCTTTTCTTGTGCACTTTTCTGTATGCAGATAAGGCTATAAATTTACTCATTTCAATAAACTGAAATGGCAAAATCTCATGTGTTTACCATCAGTTTATTCTAATATTTGACCCCTGCTTTGGGTTGATGTGTTAGGGTCAAGGTATAAAATATACCAGTCTAAAGTGAGCGAATGTTAGTTATAGTACATTCTGGATTGTCACAAAGATGAAGAGAAAGTGGAAGTCCATGAAATAGGATCATGAGTAAATTATTATCTGATATCTTTCAATGTCTTATTCTCCTTTCTCAGATCTACACACACTCCCTTCCTGAGAGTTTAATGGGAGTCCAATGGTTAAGATGTGTACGAGAAAAACTTCAAGTGATGTCTAGTATAAAAAGCATTTATTAGTGAATTCTTGGTTCACGTCTTTTACCCTTTGCCTCCCATTATTCTTTGTTTAGCCATGTTTAACCTCACCAAGACACAACAGTGTGGACCGCTCCAGGCTGGTATAAGCCACTCAGGAGAGCTTCTGGGTGAGATGGGCAGCCAATAATCAGACATCTAGCACTAGGACAATCTTAAACACTCTTCCCTAGTATAAAAGTTCAAGACTCTCGTTCTTTTCAAGACCTGGTTCTACAGGGAAGATAACGCCAAGGCAGGCCTTACTTGAGTATAGAAGTCTTGGTGTTAAACTTGACTTCTCTGAGGAGTAACACAAACTTGGGAGGGTGGATGTCATTGACTGGTGTTTGTTGTTATGGGATGTTCAGTTTTACTGCTTTACCTTTCTCCTTAACTGAAACATGTGGTCTCGTTCTGACAATAAGTAGAACGTAGAGAAACAGACTCCACACCAAAGCAGCTTCCGGTAAGCCACAGATGAGATGGTGAAGGCTGCTGATAAGAACATGTTGCACAAATTATCTGGCTTATCCAGATGCTCTACAGTGTGTCTAAACCATTGAGACCGTATGCTATTTCTATGTGGCTTAATCTGCAAGATCTTGCTGGAGGTTAACCCTTGCTCATGTGTACAAGGGGAGGACTTTCACGTCAGTGCAGTAGGATCTACTGTTGACCAAGCAGAGGGAGGTGCTTACTGAAGTGTCCTAGCAAAGTGGGAACAGACCGCTTCTTTATTATTGTCTCTTTAGTAGCAGTGATATTCACACCTGTATGCCACAAGTTCAGCTTTTATGGCAACCCTATTATTCCTGCAAGAGGGTTTCTTTTAGACACCAGATAGATCTAACCTAAAAGCTGAACTTTAACAGCCAGCATGCTCCCAAACTTCTCACATAAAGACAATACAAAGGGAGAAGGTATTGCTTTTCTCAAGATGATCTTGCATTTGTGAAGTGCTTTACCATTTACACAACATAACTCATTCTATTGATACAGTAATCCTGTGAGCTGGGATCTGTTACTGCTCCATCTCAACAAAGAATGGCATCCGTGCTTTAAAATGGCTGCAGTCTGCTTCAACTCTTAAATGAGTGGTTTCCATGGTATTTTGTTGTAAAATTGGTGCGTAGTAGTAGGGAGATCTTTTCAGTCAGTGATTTCAAACTCCTCCATGAAAAGGCCAACCATAGTGTCTAGAGAAAGCCACACCAAGTATGATTCTGTGTCTTTCCTGTGCTGAAAGCAGGGAGGGGAAAGAACAGAGGATGTCGCTAACTCAGGAGTTTGGTTGACCCTGCAATAAACTGATGAGTGAGGACTCTGACCCATATTCCCGGAACAGGTTCATTACAAAGTCTTCTCGTGAAAGATAGGAGCTACCCCCAAATCCCTGGTAAATATTTAAGCTATTACTGCTGGAGAAGGTTGCTAGAAAATAAAACACCTGATTCTTGCTGGGAAATATTGTTTTAACTCTCCTCTATTAAAAATAACTAAGACTCATGTTCCACAAGCCAAATGTGGACACACACAGGGCTGTGAGACGGCAACAGTCCTGTTAACATGTCCTAATTACAGCAATGCTGATGGACAAGGGCCAGCCATGTGTCATCTCACCTAATGAGGGACTGAGCCCCTCATTTGCCCTTGCTCCTCTGGAATTACTTACTTAATTACTAAGCCTCCACTGGGTGCTGAAATCATGTGAGCGCCAGTCTCCAGGGAGACGACAGTGTGGGCTACTCAGTGGCCAAGAAACTGGGCTTCTACAGGGACCACAGAGAAGGTGGTCATAAAAAAAGGAAAAAACACCTGACTCTGAAAGTCTTCATGACTGAGTTCTCTTGATGTTCGTCATGGTGTTTTCTGTCAATTCTCTTTTCCTTTAGTTGACTTCATTTACTATCATTTTACCTTCATTGTAAGAAAGGGAAATTATTGCCATTCTAAAAGTGACATGGTGACCAGACTGGGCTGAGGCTGAGTTGCAGATGTTTCTGAGGTGTGTCTGAGGCTGCCTCCACCTAGTACATACTTACGCTGACTGATCATCATAGAAACTTTTGTTTGGGGGCTGCTAAGAGGAGTGTTGAAACCCAGGAGCTAATGGAGAGGAAAGAGAAGGAAAACAAGGGTTATGTGACATTTGCTTTGCTGCCTCCCTCATGGGTCTGAGAGACTGGTTTAGAGGCTTGATGGTGGAGATGATAGGGCTAGAAGCAGGAGGCGTTGTCTTCTTTAGATGAAAGACCCTGGGCACAGGAAGGCAGTTCATAGCCCACATGTCCATTAGTAATGAACTGACTGTAGTAATGGAAAGGCTCACAGAGGCTAAAACCAGTAGGGGCTTATTTTTCTCACATAAAAATTGTAGATTGGTGGCTGCTGGTGTTGGCTCAGCAGCTCAACAAGGCCCTCAAGGACACAGACTCAGCTTTTCACTCCAACCTTTTAGCCTCTTGGCTTTCTATTCTCGCGTTTATTGGCTAATGGTCACAAGATGGCTGCATAGCTCCAAATATGTTAGTGTTCAAGGAGAGCAGAAAGGGAAAGGCAGCACAATCAATATCTGCTCCTTGTACCAGCATTTCAGCTTTCCCCAAAGCTTCCTAGTAGATTTCAGCTATGTCTCATCGGACAGAATTTGGGCACATGGCTACTTCTGGGTGCAAAGGAGGCTGGGAAATCCAGCTTTTAGCTTTACCAACTTCTATAGTGAAGGTAACTAAGGAAGAGGCATGGCTGGTTAGGTGATTTCTGGGGCCTACAGCTAAATAAAAATGGAGGATCCATTGTTCAAAAAAGGAGGAAAAAGAGCCATTAAAAACATTAAAGTATAAACTGATTTCTTTTCTTCTGCAACCGCTTTCCCTTATCATGACATTTTATTTGCTATTTAATGTTGTTTTAAGTAAAGAAAAATTGACATTTTATAGTATTAGCCTGAAATTTCCCACTAATTTTTTTTTAAAGATTGGCACCTGAGCTAACATCTGTTGCCAATCTTTCTTTTTTCTTCTTCTTCCCAAAGACCCCCAGTACAGAGTTGAATATTCTAGTTGTAGGTTCTTCTGGTTCTGCTATGTGGGATGCCACCTCAGCATGCCTTGATGAGCAGTGCTAGGTCTGCACCCGGGATCCGAACCAGTGAAACCCTGGGCTGCCGAAGCAGAGTGCACGAACTTAACCACTCGGCCACAGGGCTGGTCCCCTTTACCACTCATCTTTACCTCATAAGTGGAATCACTGAAATAACACAATTTGCATTTTATACATGCATATATATTTGAATATGTATTTCATTCTTGCCAGAACAGTGGAAACACTGCACAAAACTAACTCAACTATTTTAATTCACTTCTCAACACACATACATTCCACGTTTAGTTCACTGATGAGTAAAGAAAGATGGGGAAAAAAAGAGACTATGCTTTGCCTGTCTCTTTCTTTCCTTCCATGTCATTATTTTCAGCATAATAAGGTGGCTAATGCAGGTAAGTAACACTAGTAATAAAGATATGATAGTGTTTCTTGGTCATTTGTCTTTCTTTTTGTGTCAAAAGCAAGTTCTGGTTCAAATGGACAATGTGACCTCTCAGGGCTGTCATTTACTCAGTCATAGACATAATACACCTACCTTTTACTCACTTTTGCTTTAAGTCACTGAACTCCTACACGTCATGGAGCCACCTGAATTTCATGCTCACAGGACAATATAAACATTATGTGCAGATGGGGTGGCATGGAAGTGAGGGCACAATGCGTATTTCCTCTGCTCACGTGCATGCTCCATCTTCCCATCAGACTTTGCTTTCAAAACAAAAGTCCAAAGATAAAATTAAGAATTTCAAGATGGTAACAACAGAGCATTAAACTATGCGTGGGGCTTTTCTGAAGCCTAAGCCCTGGGCTACTGCATGCGTCGCCTGCCCTTGAAGCCAGCCCTGGCACGAGGTCCTTGGAAATGGCTGATGGATTAGCCAATGTGTTTCCCACATGCCCGAGTGATAATTTAACCCAAAGTTGGCCCTCCTCCAAATGCAGATCACAGCAGTCTTTGACTCCACGGCACCCGCAGGGCAGAAGAGAAGCCCGTACATGGGAAGCATAGCCAGCAAAGCTGATGGTGAGGTACGTTGACTAGAAGGTGGAAGCTAAAGAATGCAGAGGACAGGTTTCTCTGTGTTAGCACCACGAAGATTACCAGAGACAATAAAAGTTGGAAGGGGGCAGGGAACTAAAAGGCACTGCCTATGAGGCTTTAGTGTTGACATAACCTAATTAGAACTCAACCGGATGTGCCATTTCAGTTGGAAGGATACTAGGGGGAGGACTGTAAAACTCCTGAGCTCTTCTTAGCTAATGTGCCTTGCAATTCTCCATTTTACTTCTTTGTAAGCTCAACACTACCAGCTTTGAAAAACAATATTGGATTCAGGGATGCTCCACAGAAGTCATTGAATAGAGACAGCAAACACCTATCAAGCTTTTCCCCCCGACAGACACTATTCTGAGTGTGTTACAATAAACAATTTAATTTTCGTATCAAATCCATGAGGTGCTCCCACCACTGCCATTTTATAGAAGAAGACACAGAGGCACAAAAGACTAAAGGAACTGCCCAAAGTCACATAGCTGGTAAGTGGCTGAAGTGAAGTCCCAACCTGGGCTCCAGTGTCCTTGCACTTAACCTTAAATTAACCACTTAACCACTCTATTACCTCCAAAAACTGGCTCCATTGCCTTTATGCTGGCGTAGTTTACATTCACCAAGATTTTATTCTATTCATGGTGCTTCTCTCCTCTTATACTTTCTATAAATAATATGCTTATCACAAAAATGGATGAAAAAAATGTTTTGATTGTTGACAAGTTTATCCCTCTTTGGCTTTTCCAGAGCTCATCTTCAGGATGAATTAAGCATTACTTCGAAGTTTGAATTTTCTAGTTGTTACAAATGCAACACATCAATGTAACCTCACACTCAGTCCATTCTAGTTCAGTTATTTCCCATCAGCATGTGTAAGTGTATTTAATGCAAGCCTAGACCGCTCACAATGAAGGATGGGCTGTGAGTAATGTTCTCCCAATTTTTTCTACGTTATAAATAGCAAATCATCCTGCATCTGCTCAAAGGCAGGCTAGGTGCACGTTCCAGAGTCAAGGAGGAAGGCTGTTCACACGTGTGCATTTTATAACAGTAACACCATGGTATAGTTTCATCAAAATCTAACATCCAATGGTATCATGCTCTTAAAGAACTGCTTCAAAACTATGTATTGATAACACACCTTGCCTTTTAATTTTCTCCTCCTCAGTTCTTCGGGTTTAAAAAGCCTATCAATGGTGATGACTTTCCTCATCCTTTAATTTGACAAACACAAACCCTCGAACTATGGAAATTGGAAACTGACCAGGTGAACACAGAGCAGAGAGACGCCTGGCAGCCCATCAACAATAAGCACAAAACCCCAAGACAGGGAAAAGCACAAATCAGTAAAAAGCAAAAAAGATGAAGGAGACGATGCTGGACCAGCTACAGGACTAAGTTCCTGACTTAAATCATCTATAATTACCGACCGGCCCTGTCCCTAGAGAAGAAGGATTAGTAGAACATGTCTGGAGGAGACAAATGCACTTCTTAAACAGGGTCAAAAATTTGCTTACACGACAGTTGGGCGCAGAGAAAAAATATATCCACATTCTGGTTTTTTTCTTTCTTTTTTTAACCAATCTGATCTTCCTCACGAGTCTCCACTCCACTGGCTGTGGGTGCCAACATTTAGTCAGGTCCTGTAACCTCCAGCCAGTCATTATCACTCCCTCAATAGGTAACTCTATCTGTTTTGGATATGTGCCCAGTGTTTCAAATGTCTTCTCTTCTTCCTGCTCTCCTCCATAATAATGTTTAGTTTTGTGAGGGGAGAGGGTATAGAGGGGAGCGTTGAGAAGGGGCTTAGCTCCTCAGACAGGGTCTTATACTGTCCTCTGGTTCTTCCAGCCTCTATGGCATATACCTCATCTACCTGGTCAATACTTTGTTGGTATCTGTAGCTAAAGCTTTTGGCCAAAGAATGTAGTGTCTGCTCCTCTCCACACAGTTGGGGATCCTACAGAGACTGGTGGTTCTCTCTACTGCCTGGGCCCTCACCTTGCCTCACTAACACTGGACTCCTGGGAGGTCTGACCGTAAGAGCCTTTCCATCCCTGCCCTCAGCTCTAGGGCCATGTTGTCCTTGATGTAGCAAACCCCCCAGCAAGCCTGCTAGCAAACCCTCTACCCCTTATGAGGGCAGAGAAGAACTTCTTGGTATTCTCTATGGCACATGACAGCCAAATAACCTAGCAAGGTGAATTCAGTCCCTCCTTCTCTGCCCAACTACATGGGACAACCACTTTTATTCTGATTTGGCTTCCCCCACACTGGAAAAGTCTGGAAGTTGTTCTCCCAGATTTTCAGATGGCAAGGACAGAAACATCTGTCTTTGACCTCAACCTACTTAACATGCTGGCCCCATTCTGAAATTTGGCCTGAAAGAGTTACTCAGAATTCATATCTCCAGGCTTGCCTCTCCCACCTCTAGTCTCCCTCTCACAATTTCTTTGAGCCAAAGAGGCAGTCTTTTTATGTTATCTACATCGTAACCTATGTTGTCCCCACTGCTTTGAGATTGACAGGTGATAATTGCTTCTTTATTCCACCACGTCCTTTCCTAGGCAATAAGGCTCAGGGTCCAGCCATAAAGTTGCAGAAGATCTAGAAAACATAATTTTAAAAGAGAACATTTAAGATTTGCAAAGCATCATCTCCTACTATATCTAGTTGAGTTTACACATTAACTGATAAATCCATATATAGATTCATTCTCAAATACTACTTTCTTTTTGTCAAAGTCCCAAGTTTCAGAAGCCAACTATACCTAAACTGAATGAAATCAACTGATCATCCAGTAACTATGAAAGAACTCTGAAGTAACCATCATGAGCCTGCTTAACACTTTGTGTCCTGTCAACATATTAATACAATCAAAAGCAAAGATGACACTCAGATACAGAAATCAGAAGGACCAGGCAGGTGGTGACTCATTAATGAAAATAAGGAAAAAAGAAGAGCTTCCTTGACGGAGACAGGGTAAGAATTATGTGTTTGATTTTAGATATCACAAGTTCAACTTACCGCAGAAAAATCAAAGTCCACCTGGAGATTTCTTCTAGAAGTACTTCAAGTTGTTAGGCTGGAAAGTAACACTCAAACTTTGCACTTTTTGAAAAGTATCACTTCTCAATATCTATACTTTCAAAACAAGAATCCAGAATATTCTGGTAAAGGAACTTCAACAGACTACCCTTTGAGACTTCCGGTTCTGAATGTTCGGCTTAATCTTAAGAGTGGTAAGAAAAGAAAGTATAGACTGAGAAGAGAAGATGGCAGAGGACAGACCCCGTGAGGAATACCAGCATATGTATGATGGGCAACGGAGAGGAGCTAGCAAAAGAGAAGCAGAAGACAGGAAATGCTGTATCACAAAAGTTAAGGGAACAGAGAGTTTTAAAGCATAGGGATGGCCAATAAGGTCAAATGAGTCTTTGAGGCAAAGATCACGGCCAAAAAGCATCCATCAAACTTAGCAATAAGGAGGTCTTCAGTGGAGTAATAAAGGCAAAATACAGACTGCAATAGGTTGAACATAACCATGCAGGAAAGGAAGAAAGTTGATACAGACTGCAAAAGTTTGGCTAACAAGGGTAGTAGTAATTTAAAAAAAATAAGGAATAGGGTAGAATTTTTAAAGGTAAAAGATACTTGAGCATATTCACAAGCTGATGAGAAGGAACAAATCAAAATGGAGAAACTGAGGATGTAAGAGAGGGAACTAATACAACAGAATCCTGGAAAGTCAAGGTGTGAGTAGAGAGTATCAGATTTACCTAAATAAAAGCAGGATCCCTCTTCCTCTGAGAATTGACTGAGATGCAGAGAAGCTGAGTTTCTTGGTGGAGTAAGAGATGAAGGAGCCATTAAGAGAAAGCGGGGGAGAATTTGACCAAAGACTGAAGAAAAGACAAATAAACAGAGATGAGCATCTGGCTAGATTTAGGCAAAGCAGTGGAAAACTGAATTGGTAGGACTGATCCCAACATGAGACTTTGTACATGTTGGTACAAAGGGTGGAAGAGGTGGGAGGGAGCTGAGCTTGAGAGAGGAGTTCATTAATGGGCAGGAGTCCAGACAGAGTATAAAAGGAAGAGAGGCCAGCAGGAGGGTATTAATCTGGAGGAAAATGGAGAGATCAAGGAGCTGGATGTCTCAATAAAGCCAAAGAAAGGAGATATTGACAGTATGAGAGTGAGGTAGCTGGAAGAATTGGAAGTTGTAGTCAGAGAGTAGGATATTGACATTTTCAAAGGTAAAGCCATATGGGTGTTGGTATGAAACTGGGTAGGGTAGTGGGCTGAATGGAATTCAGATAAATGTTGATAGAAGTGATGAAATCATGAATGAGTGAGGCAGGGTAGTGTCTATGGGAATACTGAAATAACTAAAGTAAGGGCTGGAGTTTGAGTGGGGAGGGAGATAATAAGGCAGTTTCAAAAGTCTTCTGTGAATGAAGACAGTCAAGAGTGTGGTTAAAAAGAATGGTAGGAGGTGGCATACACAGATTTTGTGAACTGCAAAAGAGAAAGGGATTGTATTGAATCTTCCCTTCAATGAAGTGCTGTAATGTGATCAAGTGGGCCCTAAATAGTTCCATGTGATTGTAAACAGATCTGAGCCACAGGAATCCTTATTACTTTAAAGGGATAGCCAGACTTACATCACCCCCACAAACTGCCCCAGAACCACTCGACAGAGAAATTTTTCTCTTTCATTATAAAAGAGCTCATCTGAAAATACTGTAATGAACATGGCACAGAACCAGCCGTGAAGAGAGCTGAAATCTGATGCCCCCCCTGCCTCTGACCCTGTGACCTTGGGAGCATCACTTCTCCTTCCTGGACATCATTTTCCCCACTTGTATTCATTTATTTATCTATTAATACATGTAATTCACATTATCTATGGAAGCCTAATATGTGGTAGGCACAATCCTAGATGTTAGGACATAGCAGAAAGCAAGACACCTAAAACCAAGGGGCGTGCAACCGACAGTCATCTCCCAGTTCTCCTTACTCAGTGATTCCAATTATCTCCAGCAAGGGCATGTGTAGCAAGCGGAAGCCCTACAATTTCATTGTAGTGTTCTGAGACCCAAGGACCTTTTGAGATTCATTTAGAAGCAGATACGGAATGAAATGGTGGTTTCCAACTTGAGATCCTTGGACGCTAAGGGAGTCCATGAAATTACTACTAATAATTTTTTTTTAAACTGTTTCTATCACTTTAAGAAAGCCAAATGGAAATTACACTCAACACATTTATGTCACCTCAGTAAAAACTGTGTTTCTGCCCAATGGTCACACATTCTAATGTACACATGTGGATGTCTCTGCTTTAAAAATGGAAAAATGTATTATCATTGTGCAATAAATATAATTTAGCTCCCAGCACATTGAAACCAAGGGGGAAAAAAATTTTTTTCTAAAGCCCCTGAGTGGTGAAAACTTTGATTGCCCGCAGCAGAGTGCAAAACCCTGGAATTACAGTTTGAAGACATGGTTTGTTCAAATCCCACCTCTGCCACTTGTTTACATGTAGCCTTGGCTATATTTCTCTGAGCCTCATCTGTAAGACTAGACTAGAAGATTATATTTTATGGAGTTGAGAGGATTTAGTGAGGAATCTTATAGCTTCATGTTGCTTAACATGACATAATTAAAATAATAACAACAAGAGAACTGATAGTGCAGTAGGAAGAGCCTAAGATGAGGAGACAGACTCACCAGGTCCATATTCCAGTTACTCACCACTGGAGGTGGGTGATGCCGGACAAACGATGTAATCTCAGTGCATCTCAGTTTTCTCAACCATAAATGGATTATTTTGAGGAGTAAATGAGATTTTATACATATGTATACCTTACTATGACACCTTATATATATAGCTTGGCACATTACAAAAGTTCAACAAATGTTTATCCTTTCTGTTCTTCGGAAGCCCTTAAGTGTTATACAAATAAAAATATTATTATTTTACTTCTCTAGTCTAGTGCATCATGCTTCATTTCCTCTAGATATACACTGAAATATAAACCTCATTTAAAAACATGTCAGATATATAATAGATGCCAAGGGAAAAGAAGAGTTAAAAGCACTATAAAAATAAGGCATATTCTATTATTTATATAATACATATTACTAATATGTGATTAATATATTATTAATATTATATTTCACTGCTCCCATTACTTTGCTACATCACATTTAACCTGAACCATGAGGGATAAAATAAATATAACTTCTACAGAGCAATTCAGCATCCAACCAGTCTGCTAAGAAATTCCCCGCCTCCCCCAGACCCCCTCCAGTGAGCCAGTCTCCAAGGAGAGAGGTGGTTTTCAATCTCCCTTCGCACTTAATTATCAAGTCAGGCATCACAAAATCTAATCAATTAGCATCAAGTCTAACTAGTATAAAACGTCATCTTATCCTGCCTGCTTCCAAGTTCTTCTTTCTGCAGGTATCCTGCAGGGTTCAGAGAGGCTGTGTAAGAATCCTCAGCATTGCTCCATTTGACAGATTCGTACTGTAGCTGGATGAAGCCCATTTGTCATTAGCCGAGTCTCACAAGAAGTATCTTTGGGCATAAATTTATTCATTAATGTAGTTACAAGTGTGCTGTACACAGTCAAATCATCTTATTGCTTGGCAATTCTGCATGGTCTGTAGATTGACAGCAAGCTCAGGAACTAATGAAATCAGTCCCATTAGAGACCTCAAGCTCTCTGCATAAAAATGAGAGGGGGCAAGACATGGTGGTGAGAGTAGATAGACTTACTATAAGTAGGACCCTTAGTGGAACGGTAAGGCGCTAGTGGAAAAACCAGCTGTGCATTTGTTACCTACCTAACCCCACCCGCCATTTTATGTCTTTGTGTGTGCTAATGTTTGAAATTTGCCTATTTGTAATTAATAAATACTCATGAAGTCTTCTTAAGGCCTGTGTCAGCAAATCAAAAAGAAAATTCAATGATATATCACATCTCCTGTCTTTCTTCTTGAGGTGGTCATTCTAAATCTCAACTCTGGCCACTCATTTGAATGACTTGGCAACCTTTAACAAACAGTGATGCGGGGTCCCATCCCAGATGAGTCAAATGAGAATCGGAAGGTAGGTGGCGGGCAGGGATCAATGTTTTTTCACAGATCCCCAGATCATTCTACGGTGCAATCAGTGTTTTGAAAGCAGCTGTGACATCCACATTCTCTGGTACTTGCAAAACAACTTACCCTTTGCGCAAGTCCTAGAGAATGTGCAAATGCGTGTGTACGTGTCAGGGGAATCCTTTATGATGGGGTGGAGTAAATTGTTCCTTCTCAGAATCTATCCTGCTAACAGGTGTGTTTCTGGAATAAGAAGACCAGATCCTCCTGCAGGATATTGCAAATGCCTTAGGGAGTTTACCTAGATTCTTCAAAATGATCCACTGTGCCTATAAAGAAAGCCAGGTTTGTAAAGGCATCCTACACTTGGCCTTGCCCAGGTGGCGATAACCCACGCAGCTCACTTTTAGTGGGAACGTGTAGATCTCTGCCTCCCTTTCCAGCCAGTGTAGTTATTCTACTAGTTTTGAGTTTACCCCTCTATGAGAATCATCCATACGCCTTTTTTTCCCAAATTACACACTCCTTCAGCCTCCCTCCTTGAGGATCCCCAGATGAGAACCACTGGGGATTTTTTGTTTGTCCTGTTTTTGTTTTTGTTTTCAACACAGCACTACTGCTCATTTCAGCCGATTTAGCACTCGCAGGTTCATTATCTGAATACACTTGTTGATGTGAGAACAGCAGTGCAAGAATTACGAAATGACTCTCCTTTGATTGGACTTTGCATCCAGGAAGCCCAATTCGACAAAAATCCCAAGTGAAAACAAACAATAATTGTTCCCCCAGTCCTCTGGCCCTTTGCAAATCAGTGCCCTACAGGACCGGTCTGGCCGTTCCACGGGGGCTGCCACACTAGAGCAGATGTCTGCGGGCCAGATGTTCGCCTTTGCCATATGCATTCTAGAAGTGAGTGTCCTGACAGCCAGGCCCACTCCCAAGTGAGTCGCTTTTCTGTTTGTCTCTGGAATTTCACTGTGGGCTTTAATATTTCAAGGTCTACCTCTGACGGCAAAGTGGGTAAAAAATTTCAACCCCCATTGAGATATGTAGCCCCAGAATTTAAACTTTGAAAAAGGTGAGAAAAGGCATGGGGTGTTTCTCTGAGCATGTTCTGAGGAATCCTGTTGCTGTTTCCAAGGGTTTCTTTTAAACAAGGCTTTCAAATGTTAAGGCTGACATACTCTAAACACTTGGAATTATGAAACAAAGCTGGTTTTTACCAGAGTATGATAAACTTGCATATATCAGGGTCTAATATCTGAGAAGTTGAAAATTAAGCAGATTTAAGCTTTCCCTCACTGCCTCCACGTCTAACATTCTTAATGACTGGATACATCACTCTCTTGCACCCGCATTAGGAAAGGTGAATCATTTTGCTTCTCCTCCTTGACATCTCAAGTTGTGCCCAGAGGCGCATGTCCTGTCCTTAGGTTTACGGTTGTATTTCTTCCATTTAAGAATAATCGCCCTCATGCAGACCTGTGAGCCGTGCATCCAGCAAACACAGTTATATTCTCTCATTTTGTTCTGATCCTAATTGGGAACACAAAGCCCAGGGCAAGTTGATTCAGGAAATAAACCAACCAGACACTATGTGCTTCCGAGCATGTACACTGTACCCGGAATTGCTGGAGCACACACAGACCTGTGTGATCTGAGACAGCGTGATCCGATCTAGTGAAGGTATTGAAATATTCTGGGCTTTGACAGTATAGCCGGGGGAAAATATCTGCCCAAACACTGTCCCTCTGCTCAGACATAACTGTGACCTGCATCCAATTCCCCTTGGTCCTTTGACTCTTGGTTTAACTGAGTTCTGTTTTGGATCTTAATGGCCATCTGAAGCACATCTTTGCAGCAGTGGAGGCTGCCCTTCTGCCTGGGCCCCACTCGATGCATGGTTTACTCACAGGGCTGCATCTTCCAGGAGGGGGCACCCAGAGGTGCTGAGCAGACCAGCACGGGGCCCTGGGTCAAGTGTTCCTCCAGGCTTTCCTTCATCCCTCATTATCTAAGAAACATCATTCCATGCAGAAAATATTTTCGTTTACTGAGCATCAGGTACAAAGGACATTCAGAACGGCAGCTACTGAAAGTTTCCTTAGTCCTCTTCTACTTATCCCGACCCTTTCTCAAGTTAAAAAAATAATTTAAACAACTCACATTCCTGGATGGTGACTCCTGCTGATCAAAAATGAGAGGCTGTGGAGAAGTTTCAACTGCTTTGAAGTGTGTACCCCCTGGGTCCTGGCCTCGCTCAGTTGTTTCAGGGAGGACCAGAAAGCCCCCTTGGCTGGCCCCCAGCTCCCGTAGCTGATGAGTTGGACTCAGCTTCAGGGGCTCCCACCGCCATGCCCTCGCGAGTTTGGTAGGGTCACCCTGCTCCAAACACTCCGTGCTCTGCCCTTTACTAAGGGTTGAGGTCAAAACAGAGTGTTCAGATCAGTCATGAAGTGAGACACATAGGTCAGCCAAAGAATTGAAGTTTGCAAATGATTTTTAAAATACAAATTTGATCAGAATGGAGCACCTCTCTAGCACTCAGCCACCCAAGCTCAGGTCACGGTGCCTTTACTCACCATCAGACCATGTAAATCTGAGCAAGTTACTCAACCTCTCTGAACCTCAGGTCCCTCATCTGTAAGATGGTCGTTGTATTCGTTTCCTGATACCGCTTCCTAGGTGGCTTCACACAACAGAAATTTATTGTCTCACAGTTCAGGAGCCTGGAAGTTCAAGCCTCGGGTTTCAACAAGGCCACGCTCCCTCTGAGACTCTGGGAAGGATCTTTCCTAGTTTCTGGTGGTGGCCGGTCACCCTTGGCATTGCTTGGCTTGCAGCTACATCATTGTGATCTCTGCCTCTGTCATCACATGACAATCTGCTCTCATCCTCCCTCTCTGCAGGTCTGCCTGGTTCCAAATTTTCTCTTTTTATAAGGATACCAGTCATACTAGATTAGGGCCCACCCTAATGACCTCCTTTTAACTTGAATTCCTCTGTAAAGATCCTATTTCTAAATAAGGTCATATTCTGAGGTATGTGGGTTAGAACTTCAACGTATCTTATGGAGGGATACAATTCAGCCCATCACAGTGACAATAATAGCCTCTACCTAATAAGGTTTTTGGTGACCATTAATTCATTATACATATAAGGTCCTTAAAACGTCTGTGCTTGGCACGTTGTAAGAACTCAATAAACGTGAAGTATTCTTCAAAATAATGACCTTGCTATTACTTTCGCTTTGATATGCTCTCTGGTTTAGGACAGGAAGGGATGGAGTTTCAACCAGCCTTCAGGGGATATTATGTGGCTGTCGACATTTCATCTTAAGCCACAGCTACAGTGGGCCATTGCTACTGGCGAACTGTTGGGGATTTTCAGTGATCATTTGTTTGCAAACATGAGTGCACCCATGGGAACAGGTCATGAGGGGGACATCATCTCTTATGTTTCTCAAGGTAGAACAGAAATCTTAAAAACCACTGTGCAAGGAGAGCAACAGCTCATAACTCAGTCCTGGAGCCAGGTGGCCTGAGTTGGATTCCAGGGTCCATACAATTTACTAGCTCTGTGACCCCAGGCAAATTCCTTAACTTCACTAAACTTGTCCCTCACCTGCAAAATGGGAATAAAAACGTGACCTACAGTGAGAAATCCCTGAATAAAACATACAATGTGCTTAGCACAGTGACACACAAAAATTACTAATCTAGGAGGGTAGCTATCATTAGTTTTTCTTTTTAATTTGTAAATAACAAAATATTTGCATGGTTCAAAGATCAAAGCATATAAAAAAGCATATATTGAGAATCTTGATTTCCCCACTCATAACTTTTCATGAGATTTGTGTTATTATATGTACAGTGCTTAGATTATTACCCCCTCCCACTCTACCTTACCCCCATAGGTAACTACGTTTATTAGTTTCTGGTGCATTCTTCTAGTATTTTTTAATGTAAATTAAAGCATAGAGACATATATAAACTTATTCTCCTCTTTCTTTTACATGCTATCTTGTACTTTGCTTTTTCTTTTTACTTTACAATACATCCTGGGAACCTTTTTGTGTCAGTATGGAAGGAACTTTCTCATTCTCCACACGATTGATTAATTCTCCATTGTGTGGCTACACAGGTCAGATAACCTGTCTTTTATTGATGAACATTTGGATGGTTTCCAATCTTTTGTACTATAAACAATGTTGCAATGAATACCCTTATTCATATATCATTTCGCAGGTGGATAATTGTACCTGAGGATAAATTCCCAGAAGTGATATAACTAGGTCAAAGGTAATCACTTTTGTGACTTTGCTAAAATTGCCCACTTGCCCCATGGGTTTGTATTATTTTGCACATCATCAGCAGTGTAAAGAATGTCTGTTCCCCACAGCATTGCCAACAGGAGCTCTGGCCAACTTTTTGATATTTGCCAATCTCATAGGCAAAAAAATGGTATCTTCAGGGTTGGCCCAGTGGCACAGCATTTAAGTTCTCATGTTCTACTTCAGTGGCCCAGGGTTCGCCAACTTGGATCCCAGGTGCAGACCTACACACCGCTTATCAAGCCGTGCTAAGGCAGGCGTCCCACATATAAAGTAGAGGAAGATGGGCATGGATGTTAGCTCGGTGTCAGTCTTCCTCAGCAAAAAGAGAAGGGTTGGCAGTGGATGTTAGCTCAGGGCCAATCTTCCTCAAAAAAAAAAAAAATGCTATCTTCAAATAGTTTTAATGTGCCTCTCTCTCATTGAGTCATGTTGCACATATTTTCTTACGTTTAAAGGCCATGTGTACGTTCCTTTTTGTGAACTGTCCCTATCCTTTGCTTATTTTCCTAGAGAGTCTCTTGTTTTTCTCTTATGGATTTCTATGACCACCTTATAGTCTTTGTCTCTAGTGTGAATTACAAACATTTTTCCCAGTTTGTCATTCATATTTTGACTGTATATGTGGTATGTTTTTAATGCAGTTATATTTTCATATTTATTTTATTTTTCCCTTTCCAAATAGTTAAGAAGGAGTATTAGACTGGAGCTGGAAGTCTTGAGAGTGGTTAGGCATATGGAGAGAAACTGCCTGGGTTTGAGTCCCAACTCGGCTACCAAGTACACTCTGCTGTGTAACCTGAGGAAAATTACTTACCATCTCTGTAGCTCAGTTCATTATCTTTAAAGTGTGATAGCACTCATAATGGATATCTCAGAGGGCTGATGTAAAAATTACGTGAGATAATGAGTATAAAGGCTTAGAAGAGTTCCTGATGTACACTAAGCACTCATAAATGTTAGCAATTATTATTCAAGTTATTTTAATTAAATTTATTTCAACAATCTGGAAAAATACCCAAACACCCATTAATAGAGAAGTCGGGCTTGACTATTAGGTTGAAGATAACCAAAATGTCAGACTTTTATCCTTCTTTGGTTATATCCACTTGTGTTTTTGACATCCATATTCAACACAAGTGAACAGATATTTCTTTATCAGCCACTATTGGTTAAGTATGGTCATTTGGTTATTCATCCATTTAATACAGCAAATATTTATTGAGTTTGCAACATGGGCCAGACATTACATCAGGAGCTGCTGTGTAAGACTGAGCATGTTGCAAGGGTACCTGACCTCACTGGGCTTACGGTCTAGTGAGGAATATAAACTAGTAAACAGCAATTGCAACTCAGCCAAGTTCTCTGAGCGAAGCCCGTGATGATAAGGGAGACAAGCTCCCATGAGCTTAATTAGTCCACTTGAGCACTGGCCTCATCTGCTCTAGCCTCATCAAGGGCTTTGCTCCTTTAATTCTGCCCCCCATCTCCTGCGTCAATATCTCCCTTTGTACCCAATCACTCCAATCAGCATACAGACATGTTGGAACATTTCCTTTAAATGTTGGCTGAGTCCTCAGCCTTATTCTAGACACACATGCTCACAGCCAGCCTTATGGTGTGAAATACTGCTTATATTCTGACAACTCTCAAATTTATATCCACCACTCACACCTCTCCCCTGAGCCCAATGTCTAATTACTTAGTCAACATCTCCTCTTGAAAATCTAACAGGCATCCCAAACTTATCACGTCCAAAACATCCCTATTGGTTACTCCATCCCTCGTCACCCAACCTGCACCACTATTTGCAAGTTACTCAGATAACCATCTGGCAGTCATACTTGACTCCTCTGAGTCATTCCCACATGCAGTCTACCAGCCAGTCTTGTTGGACTATCTTTAAAATATATCCCCAGTCTGCCCGCTTCTCACTATCTCCACCGCGACTGCTCTAGCCCAAATCGCTGTCATTTCTGGCTGCATTCATTCTTGTCCACTCCCCAACAGTTCTCCATCTAACAACCAGAGATCTCTTTAATCTTTTGAAAACATAAGTCCAAGTGTTACTCCTACGCTCATACTCCTCTAAGGGTTCCCATCAAGCTCAGAATCAAATTCAAACTCCTCCCCACAGATTACAAGGCATGAGCGACACCCCATCTGTTTCTCCAGGCACATCTGCCATTCTCCTTTTTGCTCACTCTGCGGTGTCATCCTACCTGCTGTGCCTCCAGCATGTCCCCTCAGGGCCTTTGCACTTACTTTTCCCTAGCTTAGAACACCCTTTTTCCAGACAACCACAGAGCTTCTTTCTGAATTCAATCAAGTGCCTAATCAAATATCACCTCCTGTTCTGGTCATTTTTGGCTGTCTAACAAAGCATTCCAAGACAATAGCTTGAAACAAGACCAATTATTTCTTTGGCTTATGAATCTGAGGTTTGACTGGGCTGGGTGGAGCCATTTTCATAGGTCTCCTACATGGATGTAGTCAGTGGCTGGGCCTGGGATCATCAAGGTGGCTTCTTTACTTATGTATCCGTCTCCCGGGTTGGAAGGATCCAAACAGCTAGGCGGCTGGAACAATTGAGTCTCCTTGGGAATCTCTCTTTCTCTCTGTGCTCTTCGCTTCGTAGACCCCAGGGTACTTGGCTTCACACCTAGTGGTGAAAGGCTCCCAGAGCAAGAATCTTTATATAAACCAGCAGAACTTGGAAGGCCTGTGCTAACCCAGCCTTAAAAGTCACACAGCCTCACCTCCACTTCATTCTATTCATCAAGGCATTAACAAAGATCCCACCAGCTTCAAGAGGAGGGTGCAGAGACCCTACCTTTAATGGGAAGAAAGTCAAAGAATTTGTGAACACATTTTTAAAGCAGCACACCTCCTCTGAGAGAGTTCTTTCCCTACCTTGTGAAGCCTCCCACTCCTACCCTTATGGCTCTCCCTGACCTCTTACCCTGCTCTATTTCCCATCATAGTTCACAGGTCTTAACTGATATTGCATGCTATATTTTCTAGTATACTCGTTTATTGTATCTCATCACTAGACGGTAGGCTCCATGACGGAAGGGATACTATCTTGTAGCCCCAGTGGCTAGAACAATTCCTGACACAGAGCAGGCCCTCCATAAAGGGAGTTGAATGTTGGCTCATTGGAAGCACATGAGATAAGCCCCTAACTAAGACTTGGGAAATCAAGAAAGGTCCTGAAAAATACTAAAGTGTTGGACACTGGTGTTATATTATCTTTTCATCTTGAGGAATTGCGTGAACTAAACAACCTGGCAGATCCATGTGTTAAGAATGCAGTGCTAACTAGCTTATATTTCTCCACTCAAAGGAGCCATGTTGTCTTATTTATTGACCAAAAGTTTCCTTCCTACAGCAGGTGTTTTCTTGCCTGGGCCTGCTGCAAAGTGTCCTGGAGTGTGAGCTGCACTCAAGGTTTTCTTTTTCTAAAGCTGGAAACTTTTTTCCTGGAAGGGAGATGGAACCAGGTGTCCATCAATGGCCCTTCATTTAGTGCCTGTCTGGCCCAGAGTTAGACTTCCTGCTGTGCTGATGTGCATCACTTTGATCTAGGAAGACACGTGCAAGCTGAGAGTGAAACACTGAGAGATACGTTTTACTCGATACACACATTTCATCTAAGAATCCAGAAAGTGCTTTACAAATACTTCTCCACTCAGCCTAATAGCTCAGCAGGGTGAAAGGCAGGTGGTGAGTGTTGTACACACCCAGTCCTTGAGCTATGAAAGATGATCGGCCCAGTGAGTCTAAGGAGCTGGGAGGAGGGTGTTGGGCTCAGAAGGAGCTATCCAAGACCACTCATCTCATTTCTTAATATATTTAGTGCATTCACTTCAATAACACATTCCTTTTGCATAAGCTATTATTTACTCCTAATAGATCCTGAGACTCTTGCCATTTTTTGCCTCCAAGTATCCAGGTACCTGGTGCAGTGAAGGCAAAACAGCCAGTTTTCAGGTTATTTTTGCCTGATTTGACATCATTTAGGTGTAAGCTTAAAATAGATCCAGGCGAGAGCCAGGTTGTCCAATTGATGTGCTTTACCTGAAGCTACTATATTAAAAAAAAAAAACCATCCTTGCTAACTTCCTGTATCTCAAAATGTCTACAAATCATGACACTATTACATCCAAAAATTATTGAATGAGCTATGACCTTTTAGATTATTCAAAGGAGATCTGAGTTGGAAAAAAAAAGCAGTGGGGACAGGGCAAAATTGCAGTGCACTGGGGTGGGGAGACGTGGATTCCCAATCCAGTTTTACCATTAACTGTTCAACTTTGATAAGTAGTGTAATTCCCTGTTTTTAGTGCTCCATTTGTAAAAGAGAATTGATAACACCTACAAAATTTATCCCTCAGTGGCAGAATAAAGGTTTAATGAGGAAATGAGCTTTGACAATTGTCTAATAAAAATAGTGGAAAAATTTAAGGAATTGTTTAATCAAAAAACAGTTATTGAGTGTTATGGGCTGAATTGTGCTCCCCCAAAATTCACATGTTGAGGTCCTAACCTCCTACATCTCACAGTGTGACTATATTTGGAGATAGGGTCTTCAAAGAGGTAACTAAGTCAAAATGGGGTCATTAGGGTGGGCTCTAATCCAATATGATTGGTGTCCTTATAAGAAGAGTAAATTTGAACATAAGCAAGTGCAGAGGAAAGACCATACGAAGACACAGGGAGAAGACAGCCATCTACAAGTCAAGGAGAGAGTCCTCAGAAGAAACCAACCCTGTAGGCAGCTTGATCTCAGACTTTTGGCCTTCAGAATTGTGAGAAAATAAAAGTCACTCAGACATTTAAGTCACACAGTCTGTGGTACCTTGTTATGGCAGCCCTAGCCCACTAATAAATACCCTGAGCTTAATATCTAGAAGGGTGTAAATCTTGCTCCCAGGGCAAGAGTGTGATCTGTGAGGACCTTCCTATGGGGCCAGGTTGGATCATTCAGGTGATGAGTCCAAATTATGGTCTAGGAGGGCAATAAAAGATCAAAGGCAAAGATCTGGTGCTCTGTACTAAGTCCAAAGTATGAGTCAAATCTGCAAAAAAGAAAAGGAGTCCTTAAAGTTAGAAGCTAAGAAAGAAGGGAATTAGTTTGCCCCTAGTTAATGTGGGGCTATTATTAATGAAAAGATGTGAGAGAACAGTCTACAGGCAATGCCAGTTCCCCTGGAGCAGGGTCCTGGTCACTTACGTGTGAGACAGATGAACAGCCTTTCTCGTCAGCCCCCATCACTGGCTAGGTTCTAGCCTGACCAGCAAAGGATTGCAATGCATTCTGGAGTATTTGCAGTGGGTTTTACCTTCCATACATGCTCCTCCAGTCTGTACTGTACCCTCGGAACTAGTTATTCATTGAAGGTGGTCTCAGTGGCTGGTGAGAAAGATAAAGATGTCATACTATTGTCTATAGGGTGTGGTTTCTAGACCAAGGAAGTAATCTCTTAGAGGGAGATGTTACAACAAAATGCTAATATGATCTTCTAAGTAAGTGATGAATACAAAAAAGATAGGAGCAGATAATCCACTTGAAGGCAACAGGACTAATACTGGAGAAACTAGAAGATATTGAAAAGATCCATATAGATACTAATACGTAGAGCCTAGAGTAATTCCTGAAACAAATGAAAGGCCAGCTCAGTGACATTTTCAGGTCAATAGTGGCCTCCAGCTTAGATTATATTGGTATAAAGAGCACCCGGACATCTACTTGAATTCCACCCTTTCAGAGTTCATGGATAATCACCCAGATGTTGTCAAATGGTGTTTCTCAATATCGTGTGAACATGAGATCACCTGGAATACTGTTTAAAAACATCGATGCCTGGAGCCTATCCTCAGAAACCTTAACTGAGTTGGTTTGGAATGGGGATCACAATTTTATAATTCCCCTTTTTAAGGTCTGAGGATTACGATGTGCAATCAGTATTGAGACCCACTGCTATAAATCATAAAGGTGCCTCTGCCAATGCCTCTTGATGAAGCCTGTCTATTCCAGATGAGGCCTTAGTTTTATGGAAAAGTTCTAGCAGAGAATTTCTCAGCCGTGTGGTTTCAGATATACACTAATACTCAGACTTCCAGAAAAGCAGGTTCTTCAAGGGAGTTTTGGCAGCTTGTGTAGTACACTTTCAACCTGTACTTTTCAAAGATTGAAGCTCATGAGGCCTCTTGATTTTCTGGATGGTGTAGGCAAGAGTCAGGCTTACAAAAGTGGTGTCTCCAGTCATGAAACCATCCTTAATGACAAGCAAATCTTGCACAAATATGATGTGAATGGCTCACCAAGAGACCATAATCTAGAGAAATATAGGCCTAGGTCTGTCCCAGACAATATGATCAAGGACTTCCTCCCCTTCATTGCATTTACTTATTTATTCATGCAAAAAACACTTACTGAGCATTTGGTATATTCCAGGTACTTGATAGGGAAGCTGAACAAGACTGAAAGTTCCTTAGCTCACTGATATTTTTGTCTGGAATATAAGCTTTGTTTATTTGGGGATCTCAGTTTTTGTTTTATTTTGTTTTGTTGTTTTGCATACCATTATATCCCCATGCCTAGCAAAGAGTAGACAATTAGTAAATATTTGGTGAATGAGTGGATAAATCAGTGAAGAAGTAAATTAATTGACATAAATCATTGCAAAGGAGCTTATGATATGGAGAAGAGCAAGATGCTATAAGAATGTGTACACAGAAAAGTAAACTACACAAGGTTAGGGAAGTTTCTTGGGAAAAGAAATTATGTCTAATATGAGATCAGCATGGTAAATAGGGAACAGGAGGTTTCAAAGCCTGAAGACGTTAGAAAACGTTGCTTATTGTGGGAATTTCAAGTTTAACGTGGCTGGAGCTTAGATGTAGAGAAGTGAAGTTGAGGAATTAGAAAGGAGATAGGCCATGGAGAGCTCTCTAGACCATGTGTCTTTGTTTCCTATTGCAGCTGTAAAAAATTACCAAATTAGTGGCCCAAAACAACACAAATTTATTATCCTACAGTTCTATAGGTCAGAAGTCTGAGATGGGTCTCACTGGGCTAAAATCAAGGCGCCAGCAGGGCTGTGTTCCTTTCTGGAAGCCCTAGGGAAGAATCTATTTTCTTGCTTCTTCCAGATTCTAGAGGCTGCCTACATTCCTTGGCTCATGACCTCCTTCCATCTCCAGAGCCAGCAACAGCCAGCAGAGTCCTTTTTCACGCTTTGAATTTCTCCTGCTTCTTCTGTCTTCACATTTCTCTGAAGAACTCCTGCTTTTACGAGCTCACATGTTTGGAATGGGACCACCCAGATAATACAGGATAATCTCTTAACCACATCTGCAAGGTCACTTTTGCCATGTAAGGTAACATATTCACAGATTCTGGAGTTAGGACATGGACATCTTTGGGAGTCGTTATTCTGTCTACCACACCATGTTAGAAAATTTGGACTTTATCATAAGAGTAATGGGAAGCTACTGAAAGATTTTCAGCAGGGGAATGGTACAATCAAATTTGCATTTTTAAAAGGTCCCTTTGGATGATTCATAGAAATTGGATTAGAAGTAAACTATTGTTCTCCCAGAGAGAGATAGTGTTAGCGTAGACCAGAGAAATGTCTAAAAGAGATGAAGGATGGACAGATTTGAGAGTCATGTACGAGACTGTAAACAATAGGTTTTAGTGGTTGATTAGATATGAGAGATGAAAATGGGGCATGCAGAACAAGACAAGTAACACCCAAGTCTCTGGCTAGGGTGACTGCATAAACGAAACTAACGTTTACTGTGACTATAAATACAGGGGGAGGAGCAGCTTTAAGACAAGAGGAAAAATAATGAATTCATTTTGGGATACATTGAATTCAATGAGCCATGAAGACATCCAAGTGCAGACGTCCAACTGGGAGTTATATCCAAGAGTTTAAAATTCAGGAGAGATATCTGGAGTGCAGACTTATCTCTGAGAGTCATTAGCATACACATGGAAACCAAAGCCCTGGAAAAAGTGTAGAGAATAAAAAAAAGAGATCCAAGGACAGGAACGTGAGGAAAAACAGCACTTCAGAGACTATCAAAGGAGGAAGAGCCTGCATAGGAGAGTAGGACAAGTGGGCAGAGAAGAAAGAAGAAATGAATCCAGTGTCATTCAGTCCAAGGGAGGAGAGTGTTTTAAACAGCAAGAGTGGTCAACTGCATTGATTGCTGTGAAGAAGTCAATAAGATAAGGGCTGAAAGGAGCCAAGGGAGCCACATGGCAGTTATCGTTGACTTTGGCAAGAGCAGTGTCCTTGGGGCTGGAGGGTTGAGCAGAGATTGAGAGGTAAGGAACAAGAAACCAGGGTGCAAACTACTATTTCGAGTAAGTTGGCTGAGATGATGAGAGGTAGCTAAAGAGGCATGTAGAGTTGATGGAAAAGATGAAACTTTGTTTTTTTTGGATGAGAGAGAAGCACAAATATATTTACAGCAATTCTTTTAAGAAGTGACATTGTGAAAAGCAGGAGGGAGATGTGGGTGGCTAGAAGGAAATATAGAATTCAGAAAGTGTGTTATTTATTCATTCATTTGCTTGTTTATGTTTGATGAGAAGGACTTGAACACATTCTATTACAGGTGAAAAGGAGTTGGTAGTGAGGGAAAGTTTCAAATGGAGGGTATAATCAACTGCTCAAGATCTCAAAGAGGAGCTGGACTCTGGAGATTTTGTGGAGGCACTGGCATTACCTAGCCATCCCTCTGGAGCAAGAGGCTGCACATACAAAGGATAGGTGCCTGTTCAGGCAAGTGGGGCAGGAAGTTTATAAGATTCTTGTTTGGTGGCTTTTGCTTTTTGAGGTTTTTTCTGTCATGGAATGAGATAATAAATCCAATGTAGAGTTGCAACCAGAAGAGATCCAAATGGTGAACCAAGAGAAAAAGAAAAGATCAAAATCAGAAAGGCACTGCCCAGGATGGGGTCTGGGGGTGGGAGAAAAAGCTATAAGTGCCAAAATATATATGTTAAAACTCAGAAAAATGAGGACTACGTCCTGAAGTGGAGTGTGAAGTGGTAAGGCTTCCAGTTCGAGACACACAGAATGCAGGGGTGGGAAAGCTTGACTTATGAGGTGCTGCTACAGGAATGACTGGGTCAGCTGACTTAAATCTGCAAGAGATGCCACAACTAGAAGGACCCACAACTAAAATATACAACTACATACTGGGGGGATTCCGGGAGAAAAAAAAAATCTGCAAGAGAACCAGGCAACTGGACGCTTTCCCAGACTCTCTGGCGAGTGCAAAGGGAAACAAGGTTTCTACCTTCAATGAGTTCATTAGCAAGTTGGCAATGTAAGACTGATCAATGTAAAACGCATAGAGGATGACTTGCTATTTTTTCTCATCACCATTATTATTGTTGTTGTTAAGTTGAAAGTTAAGTTACGATACGGTACAAGAATTAAACAAAAAGATGAGTTGAAAATACAAAACAGCGTGTGATCAAATGTCAAATGAGAGATACAGTGAAAGGATAAGTACTATAATTTGGAATGGGAAAAATCAGTAAATAAATTAAATTGATTTGTGAAGACTTCTTGGAACAAGGCAGGCACAAGGGTCAATGCAAGTTGACATGTTCTATTATCTTAGTTATGCCCCAGAGCCAGAACAACAGAGTGGCACTCCATTGCCCATAGACTGCAGAATGAGCTCCTGGAGCGGATGGTCGGAATGTGACCCTTGCCTCAGACAAATGGTAAGCGTTCGTTGACATTCGCCTCTGATGTCCCTAAACGGAAACTGTATTGCCAGCATCTCCAGGGATTGACTATGAGGCAGGAAGGCCCCCAGCTGAGTTCCAAGAGGGAAAGATAAGTATCTAAATGGATGACGCTAACTTTGCTGAGCAATGCGAATGTTGCACAGTATATTAAATCAGTGTGATGAGGAGCCACATTCTGTAGAAGAGACTGCCAACCTGGAAAGTGAGGTGTTACTTTAAGTAACATTAGTGACTGCGTTGAGGCCTTCCATCTTAAAACCATTGACTCACATGGGTTTGGAGGGCTGCAGTGGTATGGAGGCAGTTTTAGGTTATAATCCCTTTTTGGCATTAGAAATTCTAACATTTTGAGCTGGTTTTGTGCAGTTTCGCTCAAGGAGCATTGAAGTCTTTGGACAATTTAATGGGCAAAGGTGCGTGGATGCTGTGGGAGACAGACGACAGTGTGTGCCCACTGAGGCCTGCGAAGAGGTTGAGGATGACTGTGGAAATGACTTTCAGTGCGGTACAGGTAATCCTGGCGTTCCTGTTGCTCGTTGTGGGTTTCCGTGTGCACTCATAAGGGAAAAGAAAGAAATGTGCTCCAGATGCTCATATTTCCAAGAGTGAAAGGGGCCCAAAAGAGGGCCACATATATATTCTATACAAAGAATTCAAATATATATGTCAGCCATCTATCGTTAAAGTCCATTTGATAACTTCAGAAAGAGGGAGAAAATTTGCGTTAGACACATGGCATCTTTCCTGATTTTGATTGCAGGCAGATGCATAAAGAAGCGACTTCTGTGTAACGGTGACAATGACTGCGGAGACTTTTCAGATGAGGATGATTGTGAAAATGACCCCCGTCCCCCATGCCGGGAGAAAGTGGTGGAGGAATCCGAGCTGGCGCGGACTGCAGGCTACGGGTTTGTATTTCACTTGAATGTTTCTAGATGAAGATGAGTGAAAACAATCTCCATCTCTCCTGCTGTGCTAGATTGGTGGGAGTCTGAGCTGGTGCAAAAACTTGAATTATATTTGAGCTTGAAAGAAGGTAAGTGCTGAATAAGTATCTCAAGATAATTGGGACACACTGCCTGGCCTCAGTAGGGGTCTATAGAATGGATGAGCCTATCAGGATGATAGATGATTACTTTTGAGCCCAGTAAGAGATGAAACACCTCACTTGTGAACCTCTGGAAGACCACAGCAATGTTGAAATGACATGTTAACATTTGAAATTGAGTTGCTAGTAGTAGGTCTGGCGATTCGATTCAAATATTTGAATTGCCAGGAAGGCCATCTTCCACTGGAAATTCTGGACTTATACCTGGTTATAAGTTCTTAGGGGGCTCCAGTATTGTGGGGTTGACCCAAGAGGAACAGGACAGAGGAAGCAGTGCTGATGCCAGGTGGGTATGGTGTTGAGATTTTGGTTCTCATTGCAGAGCTGAAGCTTCCCTCCTTTTCCACACAAAACTTAGGGGCTCTGACCAGGTAAGCTCAGATGAGAAGTCTTGGACAGTTTAGAACTCAGAGTTATACAGAATAGAGAACACTATGCAGAGATCTGTGCTGTAAGAATTAGGAAAGTGGCATAGGCCTGAGGTGCTGTCCCTTTCTGTTCCACATAGTCCGAGAACCTTCCAGGGATGTCCACAGCACAGTCTCCACTAGTTGTTCTGAACTGTTTTCGGTAATATTTTCGGTGGATTTGTTGGCAAATTGTCCCCAACAGAGAACCAAGTGTTCCGCCATCCAGTAGTATATTGTTAAACATGGTACGTGGCTTTATTTCATTGCCTATGATGCAATGGATCACTTCATCCTCATAATCCCAGTGCCTGGTTCATAGTTGCCACTCAATAAATGCTGATGTGTGGATAAACAGGTGAATTAATTAGTTAACTAATGAAAATAAGTGCTTCTAAAATACTGTCAGTTGGCATCAGGTAAGATTGAACCTCGGTCCCTGGAAAGAAATTCAGGTTCGAGACTCCAGTCCTGGGAATGGCGATGGGAGGAAAGAAGATGGAGGCGATGATAAGAGTAAGGCTGATAGAGGGACTAAGATTGTAGCTCTCAATCAGAAGTGATTTTCCCTCCAGGGGACGTTTAGTGATGTCTGGAAACCATTTTAGCGGTCATAACGGTGGGGGATAGGGGTGGAGGGCTTGAGAGGGTGGCACTGTGGGAGCACTACTGACATCCAGTGGATTGAGGCCCTGGATGATGCTAAACATCCTACAATCCACGGGACAGTCACACCCAAAATGTTAGTAGGCAGAGGTTGAGAAACCCCACAGTAAGGAACTGGGCATTTCCTACGATAAGACCTCTGTATTTGATTTGAATAAAAATAGAGATGTCTCCTCTCTCTAAGGCAGACGAGACTTCTTTAATTACAGTAAGGAGAATATTCCAGGTTACCAAGAGTCAGGCACCAGATAAATCATTCCACACACCCTTTATTCACTTGATAAAATCTTGTCTTAGCAGCATTCAAATATTACCCACAGTGCCTTTGGCCCTTAGCCTGAAGGTAGGAATCTTGAATCAAATGGATGGTCTTTGTCCCCAAACTCAGCAGGCCCTCTTGACAGTTGGCAGTATGTTGTACGGGATTGTCCGCAACCTTGTAACCCAATCACTGCCTGCTCCAATGAGTTCTGACTCTCCTTGCTACTTTCCTCGCAGAGAGACTGTGAGAGACTGTGAGTCTACGGTGAAAGCCCATTACTACTCTATTTTGCTTTATTTGGGATCCAAGAAACAGTTTTCTCCCTAATCTAAACAAACGAGCTTGAAGCAGGGAATTGCAGATGTTATATATTCTCACTCAATGCAAATTTACATCTTGTCTTATAGGAAAAGGATACAGAAATCTTGGCCCATTTGGCCGAAAAACAATGGTTCGTAGTCTACTGGTTTCCTTTGTTCGCAGAAAAGAAAATTTGTTGTGTAACATTTGCCAGGGAGTTTCATAATGAGGCATCCCAGAGAGCTGGCTAGGACCCCTTACAGACCTCATGCTTTACCACAGTCTAGGTTGGTGGTGGGCAGCAGCACAGGGCTCAGCCTTCAGGACCGAGTCAGAGGCTGGGGCCCCAGCTGTGGGCAAAGGTCAGCTGCAGAGGAGGACGATGAAGTAGGTCCTGGTAGAATCAGTCCATCATCGGCTTTTATTAAATTCCCCATCACCATGAGCAATAACGTATAACGAATCTAGGCTTCACAAAGCCTATTATTCTCTGACAGCCTTCATTTGCATAATACTTTGAAGTTTTCAAAATCTTTTTGAACGTTCCTTCTCTCTAAATTTTCATAATAATCCTCTGAGATTGTTAGGGGAGGTATTATATTCATTTTACAGATAAGAACTGAAAGAAGTAAATAAAGCCACTCGGCTTGTTACTTTCTAGTAGAACTGAGACCCAAATTTCTCTGGTTTATGTAAAACTATGTTTTTTCTTCCATGCCAGCTTTCCTTCTCCTTCTCCTCACATGCCCATCACCCCTTCCGTCGCTTCCCCCACATCAAGACAAAGCCCATAAGTCAATACTGTAACTTCAGAGTAAAACTAATCTTATAAAATGAAATTCCTTAAGTAGCTATCTATTACCTGAATATTTGAATCAAGAGTATAGAAGAGTAGTATAAATCAGTAGTATTTAAGGAGAGTTTTCAAAATAGCATGGTCTATTACACGTGTGATATTCTTTGAAACCCTTAGCAATACATACTTATTTGCTGAACATCTCCATTACTCTTATATGGGGCTATGGACTATGTTGACATCGAGGTAACTGGAGTCAACGTCCTAATCATAGCAACGTGCTTATCAACTGCTCCTGCACAATCCCCTCTAGAAAGCCTCAACACGTCTTATCAGCAGTCATATACAGTCAGATTCTTTTGCACATGAACATCACAAGTACTCATCGTAATTAATTTATACTTTTTCTTTCATTTGAAGGACTCATTTAAATTCTCATGCCAAGGGAATTCACTTGTATTGCAAATATTTCAACCTCTTGCCTTATAGGCATCTGAGATTCTCTAGAAGTGTTTAAGGAAATCCCCAATTCATCTTGCCTTCATTGAAAAAACATAAATCCAAACCAGCTGTAAATGCTGTACAAAATGCAAGAAATTACCTTTGTTGTGTGATCTGAGCACAGCACCACTTCTGTGGAGGGAGCTGTCTCTTCAGTTCACCTGGCGGAGGGGAACTGCCTGTGGTTCTAGATGCAGGTGTGAAAGCAGGCATCTGTAAGCGCTACCAAAGAACACATGTTTTTTATTTCCCAGGCGATGACATTCCATCCATGAGAAGTTTTCATGTTTTTTGGCAGAAAAATATTGGCTCATTCTGTACTAGACTGGCTGTCTCTGTAGTAGTGGAACCAAGTCAAAAGTTTTGAAACATTTCTTCCTTAGTTGTGCTTTAGACTGTGGATCAGCCTCATAGTAACTTTCCAGATGGATCCAGCCAACTGGTCAATTTGCTGTTCTGTAAAACAATAACCTTCAAACTAGGGAATGCATACCGTGGGGTGCAAAACACTTTCCAAGGGGGAGACAGGTAAGTTTTAAGATATTAGTTTCCTCAACTATTAGGTACTTAACTAATCTGTCTAACTAATAGTAAATTCTCAATTCCATATGTACATATTTTTCATAAAATTGATAAGCTTGACAGCTCAGTGGCATTCAAGTTGTTAAGTCCATTCCCCTTTCTCCCCTTTTACAATCACCTAACTCTCACTTTCCAGAAGAAAAGTACACTCTTCACCCATCTCACATTTTACTATGGGGTGGAGAAACCAAGAAACAACTTCAAATATTGGTACTCAATTCAACTCTAACACCTCGTAAGTCAAGTAGTCTCCAATTTTTCATCAACAGCAGTACAAGATGTCCTAATCAATTGTCAGATAATGGACTATAAAAATAATTTTTGATGACAGAATAGTATGTGATTTCTTTTACGTAGAACTCAGAAGATCAAAGAGTGAGTGACATTGCTATGACAAAATTCCTTCTATTCTTATCTACTTATTTGAGGAAAGTTCCTCAGTATCTACATCTATAAGAATGCAAAGGAGGAATAAAATTGATACTGAACCCTGTCTTTTTCTAACAGTAAATAATAGTCATCCATGGATGCTGGAACTAATCAATTAATTTAAAAAGAAGCCCCACTCATTTCACTGAGAGATGCTTTTCCAATAAAATTTTACTTACATCTATTAACTATTTTAAAAATTTTAGTAGACTCATATATAATACTAATAAATGATCACTCAATCCAGACGAAGTTTTTAAGTACTTAGACTCTATGGTCAAAGGATATTTAATATTTAAAAATTTCAATTAGTACCTTTTTTGTACATTAAATTATGAAAAAGTGGTCAATTAAAACTTCTAAGCATAAAATAACATTACCTTAGATTAAAATTCTGTGGTGGAAATAGAATAGAAATGTGGATTCAAGAATAAAAAGAGGGGGCCGGCCTGGTGGAACAGTGGTTAAGTGCACACGTTCGTGGCCCGGGGTTCGCCAGCCCAGATCCCGGGTGCGGACATGGCACTGTTTGGCATGCCGTGCTGTGATGTGTCCCACATATAAATTAGAGGAAGATGGACATGGATGTTAGCTCAGGGCCAGTCTTCCTCAGCAAAAAAGACGAGAATTGACAGCAGTTAGCACAGGGCTAATCTTCCTCAAAAAAAAAAAAAAGAATGAAAAGAGATGGGGACATATGGGAAATCTCCTTACCTTCCACTCATTTTTCCATGAACCCAAAACTGTTCTAAAAAATAAAGACTATTACAAAAAAAGAATCAAAAGGAGTGTTATAAAATGTCCAGCTATTAAAGAAATATAAGCACTGTAGTGATTTGATACCCACCTTCACTATAGCATTTATATTCCATTGGATTTATTTTTAAAAGAGACAATATAATTATATTTCAAAGTGTAAATATTTACAGCACACTAGGAAATTATATCCTTTGCAACTACTTAAACTGAAGATGAAAAATTTTAGATGTCAAACTAAAACTGTGCAGGAAGGCATAGTTTATCAAAAATTTTTGTAAACTAGCAGAAAATCTGAAGGGTGCTACATAAAAATGTGCCACGCTCATTTCCACCTCCAGGCTTTCCTGCACGCCATTCCTCCTGTCCTTTGAGCCCCGTGCTTCAAAATCCACATCAAATCCTACTTCTTCTAAAACTCTTTTTTATGACCCTACCGTGGGGATCTCTTCCTTTTGGGAACATGGACAGCACTTACCTGTACTACTCGTTTAGCACACGCATATTCGTCCTTGGACTACTTTTGGAAATTGGTGATTTGTGTGTCCAGCTTCCTAAATTGGTTATAATTTTCATGAGATCAAAGACTATGTATTAACTGTCTTGATATTACCTACTATTTATTACAAACACTACACATAGATATAACAGTCACCTAAGAGTTCATCATTATTATAAACAAAGATTAGCATCACTGTTCACTGAAAGTGAAGAGGTACATGGTCTCTGTTGCTGCAGATATATGGAGGACAAATTCACTATGGAACAAGGAAAATGTACTTGAGGTCTTGTTTAAAAAATAAATACAAATCATTTGTTTCCAGTGTTCTATGTATTTGCATCAAAACCTTACTAATACAAAAAAAAAAGTATTTATTGCTCAAATGTCTATAGATGCAGGGATAGGTGAAAAATTAAAACCAAATTTTACTCTACCACAAGAAAGAAGATGTTCAAGAGAGCAAACCAAATATATAAAGTCTCTTTTTTTCTCTCTCTTTTTCAAGTTACTAGGTCTAATTTTTGGCCCTATCTTAGACGTATAGGGCCACAGCACTTTTCAAGAAAGGTATTTTTAGTGGAGCAAAAAGTGAGAAGTGGTTAATTTGACCTATATGGGCAGTCTTAGGAAAGATACTCCTGAATCAGTTCCTTAACTTGCCTTCCACTGAAGTTGAGCTCTTATGTTCATTTTCTTTGCTAATGTTCATTTTCTTTGCAGATTCAAAGTTTATTAAGAATGTGCTGTTTATATAAAGATGTTGTTTTTAGCTAACCCACTGGCAATAGGATATTCTTTCAATTATTTTTCTTGTGTTAGCAATGGGTTTACAGTAAGCCATCCACACCCTTTGACAAATTGCTCTTGAAACCAACATCCAGATTTGTAATCCAACTCATTGGAGTTAGGGATGTGGTCTGGAACAATGAAAGAATTTATACTTTTGTGCCAAGCTAAGTTATACATGTGAAGATCAAACCTCCATTTTGGTCTCCCTGACGTGGGGTCATTTATTTCAGATACAGTCTAAAAAGCAAGGCCTGTTCCTCCAATTAGCAAAGGTATGCTTCACAAAGAATGAACTTCTTCTTGTTCATACATTGTTTTCAGGTCTACAAATTAAACTTAACTTCTTTAAGCTAAACAAAATTTCTGTTTCTGAATTAAAGCTTGCCAAATAAAAATATTTTTGCTGGGAGAAAACAGTAGAACTTTTGAGAATGCCTTGCCGGGCTGCTGAAATTTTTGTGTTCCTCTTGGAAAGTATAATAGGAATAATACAAGCCTGGAGGGCATGAGATTCTTGACAAGCAATGAGACAGCTGGAGGAAAAGGTTTAAGTTTAAAGAGAATGGGGGAAGAAAGAGCCCCAATGTTGATTCATAGATTAAAAATTACATACATATGTTATACTGCCCCCCTGAGACGCTCTGTTCTCAAATAATTTAAATATATGGTATTACAGCTTTGGCTGTTAGTTCACCAAGGAAGGTTAGCTAAGAGTTACAGGAGAGGAGTTAAGACTCTAGGAGCCAGATGGCCCCTTACTCTCTGCTGACAGCATTTCTTTCATTGTGCTCTCGACAGTGCCCTACTTGCCTAAGAGAGTTTATAAGGCCTTCCTAAGGGATTCTTTCTGTCAGAGACACAGAGCAGAGGTGAACAGGCCCTTGCTTCCATTCCTGATTTTGTCACACACGTATTGGGTGATGGGGACATGAGCCGAGGCTCTCTCTTTCTCCAGCCACAGAGGGCTGCCTTGCATTAGCTCCTGGCATCTCCATACCTGAGGTCACTCTGTTCCTTCTCAGGATCAACATCTTAGGGATGGATCCCCTAAGCACACCTTTTGACAACGAGTACTACAATGGACTCTGTGACCGAGTTCGGGATGGAAACACCTTGACCTACTACCGCAAACCCTGGAACCTGGCTTCTTTGGCCTACGAAGTAAGTCTCCTCAGAAGAAAATGCATTGTTCAGCTTTTAGTTGGAAAGCTGTTTCCGTCAGTTTAATATTAAATAACACAAAAAACTCAGTAGAATAAGAATTTCATGTGAATACAAGATTGACTTAAAGGGGAGATGTAGCTTGGCTCTCTTTAGAAAACATAGTCATCTACAATTCATCCTCGGTAACACGTACCTAGTGATACCTAGACTCCATAAAAAGAATAATGGAAGATTCTGATACAACCAAAAGCTAAACTAGTGCTGATTTAAGTACTGATTACACTGCTTCCATGCAATTCAAGCTCAGTTTTTGCTAGCCTACCAGGGAAAACATCTTTACATTTAGTTTCCTTCCATATTCCTCTTTGTAAAGCCTGCTTGACTAATGAGACGGCTATTTCCACTCACCTAAAACCCTTCCAGCTCTTTGAAACTACTTCTTAAAGTGATTTTTACTCTACACCATGCCACCCCAAACTTACCACCTTCCTGAAAGTCACCTAAATTCTCTAGAACCATCCACAAACTGGACCCCTCATTCAAAGGATTAATATTTATCACATTTAGAAATACCTTCTTTGGTCTAAGCAAAATAATAAAGAATAATAACTAGCTTATTCTGAAGCAGGAGCTGCATAATCTGTTCTTTAAATGGTCCCATTTGTGACCCGTAAACTTTGCCTCACTGAGTTATTACAAAGTCCTTTATAATTGTGGTCACTCTCACCAGTTTGAAAAACATACTTACTTTTAAATAAATATGGCTAAATAAGTATGTAAGTATGTCCTGTTATTTCTAACCATGTTGTAAATCAGTGCCTCTCCACTGCAGCCTGAAGTGATCATGCTCTCCCCTGAGTGTTAAAGATTTTAATGTCTGGACTATTTGGCGTATGTTTCACATGTGACCACATTGTCGTATTTTTGTACCTGTAAGTCCAGAATAGAATCAGTTTCCCACAAATCTCAGGTAACATTTTGGATTATTGACCTTTTCTTTAAGCATATTTTTTGAGGGGAAGATCATAATCTTTCTAAAAAGTATTCTATATGTTCTACTTTCTTAGAAAGAATATACCAAAGATAAGGTAACCCTTGCCATTGCTGATGGAAGAAGAGTGGTTGCTGTGTTGTTTTATTTGGTTTTTAGTTCTCAAGTCTGTGTTGTACAGTTCGCTTGTCTTTGTCACTGTGACCAGTCCCTTAGTTTCTTTTTGTGGTAGTAACTGGTGTGACACAAGATGGTGAGGGCTAGAGGTTGCCTGGGACTGATCTTGAGGCCACATTTGGAGAGTAAGCTGCTGTTTTCTCTTATCTACAACTCTGGAAACAGATGTGTTTCCACATTCAGAATGTTTTGGATTTTACAAAGGTGATGTGGTCCTTACCCTGTACGTTACTTACAACCCCAATGCAGTTAGAAGCAGCATCCATTATCAAATACATTAATATTTCTGTAGCAAAACCAACCGATGTTCACTCAAAGTGGGAGAAATGAAGACTATACATAACGTTTTATCAGTTCAGATCAGATTAATCCCTTCCACATCTATTTCGTTCTCATAAAGAAACTTGATTCCATCCTTGACCTTCCTGCTTCCTAGAATCTTACTTTTTTGGCCTCTCTTCAAAGACTTTTGCTCTTCTCTCCATAATGATTCCAAATGTTGGTCCACCTCTGAATGCCTATCATTGAGCTCAGACTTCTGTTTGGATGCATAGATTCCTGCCTTTTTCAATCCAGCTCTTGTCTCTATGCTTTCTGGGATGACTCCCCCCTCATTGTGAGGGCAAGTGAAACTCTACTCACTGCTACCAACCTGGCATAGTGAGACAGGACCATTCAACAGCATCCTGATTGATGCCCTGACCAGCATCTTCTTACACCTGCAAGTGATCCTCGCCACTGCTAAGTTGATCTCTGCCCTGTGCCAGTTCCTTTCTAGCCATTTCAAGTATAAATGCAGGTGCCAACAAATTACACCCCCTCATCTTGCAGCCGATTAGAAGACAGTAAGCTAAGAAGACCCTAGCCTACCAGGAGAGTTAAAGAGAGGTGTTTTCTGGGTGCCATTTTGCTCAACTTTGGCACTTTTCCTCCTCGAAGACTGAGTAGAATTTTCTTCAATTGCTTCCGTTAACCTTATATTTAAGGACAATAGAAATCCTATTCATTTTTCAAGGCCAAGTTCAAAGCAGCCTTTTCCACAAGCCCTTCTTGATTGTACCAGTCAGAGTTTGTCAAGCCCTCTTTGGCAGTGTAGCATAAGAATTAACGACTCAGCCCTGGAATCATTCTTCCACGCTGGCTGAGCTACTTCCTAGCTGTGTGACCTTGAACAAATTTCTTAAACTGTATTTCCTTACCTGCAAAATGGAGATAATTATAGAAATTACCTTAAAGGTAGGAAGTTAAATGTGTTATTCTACATAAAACCCTTTTAACAGCTCCTGGCACAGAGTAAGCACTCAATGAATATTAATTATTATTGCTAGCTATATTGGATCTGCATATTAAATTTAATAAATTTTTATTAGCATCTACTATGTGCCAGGTACTTTAGTAAGTGGTGAGGCTATAGTGGCAGGTTGGTAAGACAGACATGGTCCCTGACTTTTTGGAGCTTACCGTCTGAAGGTCTATTAAATAAGCAATTATATAAGGGAAGTGTTTTTCATTTTGTTTTATTTTAAAAGAGGAGCCAGGAGAGCTTATACAAAATGGATTTGTTAATCTGTGGGATCAGGAAAGTCCTCCCTGAGGAAGTGATGTTTA
Source organism: Equus quagga (assembly GCF_021613505.1). Taxonomy (NCBI): domain Eukaryota; kingdom Metazoa; phylum Chordata; class Mammalia; order Perissodactyla; family Equidae; genus Equus; species Equus quagga. Next base: position 89,993,730 of record NC_060275.1, read on the forward strand.
AGCTAAGACTTGAAATAGGAGTAGGAATTGACCAGGCCAGAGGATATATAGTATGTGTGTGAGAGACTGTGTATGTGTGTGAGTGTGTATAATGTTTGTGTTGTGGGAGAATGGGAGGGGGGTTGTTAAAGAACATTCCAGAAAGTAAAAGCAGCACAAAAGCTCCCCGTGGTGGAAAGAAGCATGGGCTGTGGAAATAGAAAGGTGGCCAGAGGGCTGGAGTACAGTCAGGAAGAGATTAACTCGGAAGAAGTCTAGTTTAGATTTTACCTTAAAGGCAAAGGAAAGACTTTGAGCGATTTTAAGCTGGGAAGTGACATGGTTAGGTTACTCTTCTCCTTTACATCGAGCACTTTTCCAAGCATGCTTTGCTCTAAAGAAAATTATACGCATTTTAGTCTTTCCCATTTGATGATAACTTTAGGTTCCCTGTCTTAGTCTGTGCAGGTTGCTATAACAAAATACCAGAGACTTAATAGCTTAGAAACAACAGAAATTTATTTCTCCCAGTTCAGGAGGCTGGAAGTCTGAGCTCAGAGTGCTAGCATGGTCAGGTGAGGACCTCTTCCAGGTCCCAGACTTCTTGTTGTGTCCTCACATGGGGGAAGGGGCTAGGGAGCTCTGTGGGGTCACTTTTCTAAGAGCACTAATCTCATTCATGAAGGCTCCTCCCAAAGTGCCCACCTCCTAATACTATCTCATTGGGCATTAGGATTATAACATATGCATTTGGGGGAGGACATAAACATTCAGACCACAGCATCCCCTGTGCAGAACAATTCCCCAGTGTATGCTACTGAACCCAGTCTATGCCACTAACTGAAGAGCTGGGTGTCTCCTCCCCAGACGAGAGTTATAACCTATTTCAGAGGACCTCTGGAAAAAGAGCTGAACCATTGAAATTAACACCCCTTTCACTGGTCCCTAACAATAGCCAAGTTAGCAAAAAATGCTTTAATTGAAAGTTTTAATTTTTAAGTAGGCTGTTCAGGTTTTTTTAATGCAGAAATAAATGCAGTAAAAAAATATTCAAAAAGTCTAAACAGCACAAAAGACTATGCAAGCAAAAGCAAGCCTCCCTGCCATTCGAGATTCCCATTTCACAGTTCTCCTTCTCAAGGACAAACACTCTCTGTGGTTTGTCTAAAAAAAATTCACAAAACAAAGATTGACCCTGAGCTAACATCTGTACTACTCTTCCTCTATTTTGTATGTGGGGCACTACCACAGCATGGCTTCATGAGCCACATGTAGGTCCACACCTAGGATCTGAACCCACAAAACCCAGGCTGCCAAATCGGAGCATGTGAACCTAACCACTCCACCACCGGGCTGGCCCCTGTCTATTTTTTTATAGGCAGTAGAGTACAAAGTTTAAGAGGCAATTCAGGTTCAAGTCCTTGCCTTTCTACTTAAGTTAATCAACATATGTAAAATATTCAAGACAGTGCCTGAACCATAAGCCTTCAATAAGTGTTAGCTTTACCATTTCCTTTTTCCTTTCTTTTTTTTACACAAATGGTAGTACATTGTGCATCTGTTTCAAAACTTGCTTTTAATTATTAATGTATTAACTTTTGAAAGTTTGCTGTATCGCAAGCCCTTCATATGCATTATTTCATTGAATCTTTATAGCAACCTTTGGGATAAATATGCTGAGCATCCCCATTTACAGGCTAGGAATCAGACAAGACACTAGGAGGTTAATGTGTAATGTCCTCCAAGTCATGGAATCTGTATTTGGAGCCCAACCATCTCACTCCAGTGCCTTTGCTCTTAATTCCTTTGCTCTACCGCCTTTCAAATAGCTGCTTGATTTTTGTTTCTTTCTGTGTCTATTTTGGGTGGCTTCTTGTATATCGTTTTCAACACTTTGTTATTCTCTTCTAGACCAAAGCTGATAAAAATTTTAGAATTGAACATTATGAACAACAGATTCAAGCATTCAGGAGTGTCATCGAAGAGAGGAGGTCACATTTTAATGCAGATTTCACACTAAAATTTACACCTACTGAAGCAAAAAAGTCTAAACAGGAACCTGAAGAATCCTCTAATGGAACAGACACCTCAGAAAATAGAATATTTCGATTTGCATACTCCAAAAATGAAACTTACCAACTGTTCTTGTCATATTCTTCTAAGAAGGTAAGGCCAAACACTTAATATAGAGACTATAACAGGATATTTTCAAACTAACCAACTCCCCTTTTTTAAGTTTAAGCATTTAGAAGAAATAGAGCTCCTTTGTTGTCACTTCAACAATCTTCACAGCATCTTCACCAGGACTGGATTCCATCTCAGGAAACCACTTTTTTTTTTCAGATTTATTTTTATTTTTTTAATACATTTTTTTTTTGAGGAAGATTAGCCCTGAGCTAACATCTGTCAACAGTCCTCTTCTTTTTGCTGAGGAAGACTAGCCCTGAGCTAATATCCATGCCCATCTTCCTCTACTTTATATATGGGATGCCTACCACAGCATGATTTGACAAGTGGTGCATAGGTCCACACCCAGGATCCGAACCGGTGAACCCTGGGCCACCAAAGCAGAACATGGGAACTTAACTGCTGCATCACCAGGCCAGCCCCAGGAAACCACTTTCTTTAGTCATCCATAAAAAGAAAATCCTCATCCGTTAAAGTTTTATCATGAGATTCCAGCAATTCAGTCACATCCTCAGGCTCCACTTCTAATTCGTATTCTCTTGCTGTTTCCACCACATCTACAGTTACTTCCTCCACTGAAATCTTGAACCCCTCAAAGTCATCCATGAGGGTTGGAATCAACTTCATCCAAACTCCTGTTAATGTTGATATTTTGACCTCTTCCCATGGATCACAAATGTTCTCAATGGCATCCAGAATGGTGAATCCTTTCCAGAAGATTTTCAATTTACTTTGCTCAGATCCATCAGAGAAATCAATATCTATGCCAGCTATTGCCTTATGAAATATATTCTTAAATAATAAGACTTGAGAGTCGAAATTACTCCTTGATTCAAGGTAGGCTTCATTAAGGAGCTGAGATTTGAGCAAAGATTTGAAGGAGAAGACATAGCCAAATAGTTATATTTGGGATGACATATAAGTGAACCAGAAGGAGAAAAGGTTAGACAGGTTACCTTGAACCAGATCATTAAGGTCCTCACAGCCCATTCTAAGAGTTTGGCTTTTTCTCTGAGTGACATGGGAGGTCATTGGAACGTTGTGAATAGAAGACTAACATACCCTAATATATTTTAAATGATTACTCTGGGTACTCTGCTGAGAAGAGATTACGAGAGTTGAGAACAGAAGCAAAAAGATTTGTTAAAAACTGTTGTAGGAAGCCAAGTGAGAGATGATAGTAGTTTCTACAGGACAAGTATAAAGTCAAACATGACTCCAAGGTTTGTGGCCTGAGCTATTGGAAAGATGGAGTTGCCATCAAGTGAGATGGAGAAAAGTTCAAGTACAGCAGGTTTGGAGAAAAAGACCAGTAGTTAAGTCTTAGAGGAAGTCTGAGATGTCTATCAGTCATTAAAATGGAGACATCAAGTAGGAAATTGGTGTTATGAGTCCAGAGTTTGGGAAAGAGGTCTGAGTTTGAGCTATAAATTTGGGAGTTGTTGATACATAGATGATGCTTAAAGTCATAAGGTTTTGTGAGACAACTAACAGAGTTAATGTAGATAGAAAAGAGAGAAAGATCAAAGACTTAACTCAAGGAACTTGAGTAGCAAGAGGTCTGGGGAAAGAGGAGGAACAAGCAAAGGAAAGCAAGCGTAATGTAATGTAATATAATATAATGTAAAGCAAGGCAATGTAATGGCCTAGAACCTCGCTACTCAAAGTGTGGTCCATGGCCCAGCGACAACAACATCTCTGGGAAAGTAGAACCTCAGACTCTACCCTAGACCTATTGAATCAGAATTTGGTTTTAACAAGATTCTCTAGGTGATTTTGTTTGCACTTGATTCTTTGAGAAGAACTGCCTTAGAAGACAAGAAAAGAAACTCTATCAAGGAGAAATCAGTGATGAACTGTGTGAAATGTGCTAATATGTCAAAGAAGATGAGGACCAAGAAGCAACCACTGGCGTTAACATTATGAAGTTCACTGGCAACCTTGACGTGAGAAGCTTTGTTGGAGTAGTGAAGGCAGCAGTATAACTGGATTAGATTTAGGAGAAAATGGGGAGAGGAATTGGAAACAGCCAGTATAGAAAACTCTTTAAAGGAATTTTGCTTTTAATGAGGGCAAAGAAATGAGTAGCAAATGGTCAGACAAGTGAGGCCAAGAGATTTCTTTTATTCCTTTAAAATGGAAGAAACAACAGTATATATAGATGGGAATGATCTAAGATCTACATCTAAAATGAGCTGAGCCAAAGAACATATCATCTTTCTGATAAGATATTCCTCCTAATTTTAACAACAATGAAAAGGAATCCAAGTATGTTTTGTACACCTTTGAGACTCCATTGAAAATTATTAGGCAATTCATCAGACAAGGAACTCATATGACATTATATATTGAGTAAGTTCCTTTAAGACTTTTGTTAGAGACTGAATCATCCACTATCATCTGAAGTTAAGTCTGCAGTGTGAACGGTTGTGCTTCTAAAACACAGAAAGTTTGGTGTGATGTTCATATCTGCTAAGATGTACCCTTAAAAAAATAATAAAGTGTTTTAAACTCCCATGCAATCAACATGTGCTAACCACAACTACAGCAAGAGAACCTCAAAAGAACCATCTACAAAATCACAGGTGTCAATTTAGTTTAGTTTTGGCTAGGAGAGACTCTGGCATGGAAGCTCATAGTTCGTCTCTGCCCCAGTATTTTCTTGGAAATTTAAGCCATCATCTCTGAGAACATTTAACTGTTGAGCTGTTTGGGCTGACTTGAGACCCATGTCTTAAAATATTGTCTGTCCTCTCTCTGTGACCAAAGATTGAGAGGACATAGTGGAAGAAGGGGGAAACCCAGATCTCGGTTTTTAGTTCAAATTGCTGCCACACACGATTTGTGTGATTTGAGGCAAATAATTTGATACCTTTGGATCTGAGTTTTCTCATCTGCAAAATAAGAAGGTTGGGCCTCATATTTAATGTCTACATTTCCTTCCATTGTTAGCATTTTTAAATCAACTTAGTGAAGTATAATTTACATGCAACTAATGCAAAAATTTTAAGCATATAGTTCCATGAGTTTTGACTACTGTATTCACCTGTTCAACGACCTCCTCAAATAAGGTACAGAACATTTCCATGACCTCAAGAAAATTTCATGATGCCCTTTGCAGTCAATTCTCTACAGCCTGAAAGGTAGCTGACTAGATTTCTCTAACCATAGCTTAGTTCTACCTGTTCTAGAACTTCATATAAATGCAGTCATACAGTATATACTCTTTTGTGTCTCTTTTTTTTACTCAGCATCATATTTTTGAGATTTATTTATGTTGTTGCATATATCAATCAGTAGTTTAGGATTTTTCTGTAGCTAACTAGTATTCCTTTGCATGAATATACTACAGTTTGTTTATCAATTCCCCTGTTGATGGGCATTTGCGTTGTTTCCAATTTTAAGCTCTTCTGACAAAAGCTGCTATAAAAATCTTGTACAGGTTTTTTTGTGGACTCTCTTTTCACTGATCTTAGGTAAATAAGTAAAGTGGAATTGCTGGCTATAGGATGGATGGGTGTTTATTCTTATAAGAAACCGCCTAACCGTTCTCCAAAGGGGTTATACCAATTTACACTCCTACGAGCAGCGTACAAGAGTTCCAGTTGCTGCGCATCTTCATCAACAGTTGGCCTTGATAATATTTTAAGTTGGCCATTCTGGGGGGTTACAGTGGTATCTTACGGTCACTACTAAAAAATTTATTGCCCATGGAAATTCTAAATTTTGTGATTTTTTTAACTTAAAGTAATGGTGATAAAACTTATATTTTTCTTCTGCTCTACAACAAAGGAAAAAATGTTTCTGCATGTGAAAGGAGTAATTCAACTGGGAAAATTTGTGATGAGAAGTCGGGATGTTGTTCTGACAACAACTTTCTTGGATGATATAAAAGCTCTGCCAACTGCCTATGAAAAGGGAGAATATTTTGCATTTTTGGAAACCTATGGCACCCACTACAGTAGCTCTGGGTCTCTAGGAGGCCTCTATGAACTAATATATGTTTTGGATAAAGCGTCCATGGACCAGAAAGGTATACCTAGAGATAAAGTTCTTACTTCTAATGCTGCTTTAACCTACAATTATTCCTATTGCTAACCTCTTTCAGTGGTTAAAAACTTTAGAATAAAGTCGTGTAACCTGCTTCTTTGAGAGAACTCTCTCCATGACCACTGGCATCTAAAACCCTATCGAACAGCAAATTGAGTTCCACCTCAAGCAAGATGATTTAGTCATGCATAAACTCGGCAGCACGACTGAGAAATGCACAAAGTCGTATTGTATTGCACTTTAATGTTATTTGGTGATGCTGCTTTCTGTGAAATACTATTTAAAAGGTGAAAGAAAGTACAAAGGACATAATTTATGTAATCTATCTTTTCATCAGTAGACTGATTCAGTTATATGTATGACAATTATCTTCCCAAGTATTCTTCAGTAATGGAAGGGAAATGTTCTAAATTTCCTTTTAGGGAGGAGACTTATATGTTAGAGCTTGGACAACTCAGAGCTACCCACTTAAATCTATTTACCTTCTAGCCTTAGTAGACAAGGATCCTTAGGTCAATCCTGGTGTCCTTGAAGAGGAAGTCATCTTTCTTACTTCTCCAGTGGCAATACCTGAGGACCAAGCCATGTCCTCCATCTCAGTTTGGGATGTCCAGACTCTGTCTGGACTTGGAAAGTTCCACAGCTGAGGCAGAGAATCTTACCTCTTTGGAGTCTCTTAGGTATTTTCATCCTCATCCTCAGAATCGGAGTAATCCTTCTTAGGTTAAGGTTGGAAATGTAGTACTTTGGATTTCTAGCATTGTCTTCCATTTTTATCCTTCTCCTTCCTTGCCCATGGGAAATGTCACCTGATACTTCTCAAGTTCTCACTAATTGTGGGTGCACAAAAAATATTTGTTGAATGAACAAATGCCTAAATGCCCACAAATCTCTGCTTCTAAATCTCACCGTGGACCACAGGGATTAACTTCTCCCACAGTGGGAGTGGGAGAAGTGGGAAAACTTCTCCCTTTTCTTTTTCATAAAGCATTTTGGCTTCCAGGACAAACAACCACATATTTGTGTGTGTGTGTGTGTGTGTGCGCACACATGTGATCCAAAATGAAAACTAAGAGCAAAAACTGACGTGGTCAATGAGCTGAGGCCTGGGCAGTATACTCTTAAAATAAAGGAATCATTCCTTCTCTTAAATCAGGGAAATAGACAATAAACTATATACTTGAGTAGACATTAGGATTTTTCTTTCTAATAACAGGAGCATCCACGCACCATAATGAATCAGCTTCCAAGACAAATGTCTACTAAATAGCATTCATAGGACTGAAACAAAGTTGTCCTATACACAAGCCACCTGCACAAAGCAATGAACTACCTACCTTAATGACAAACTGAGTCTTCCAAAGAGGATCAGGAGATGATGCATTCGATGACCAAATTATAAAGTCAGTGCAGAGAAGTGCCAAATAGCCAGACGGCTCTGGGTTCAAATACCAACCTGGCTCATTACTAACTGAGTACCATCAGCAGGTTACTTAACTGCTCTGTAATTCTGTATCCTCATTCATAAAATGAGGATAATAATAGAACTTAGCTCAAAAGGTCAATGTGAGGGTTAAATTAGTTAACACATACAAAATGCTTAGAATGATGCTGGGCATATGCTAAGTAAGTATTCAATACGTGTTAGACATTATTGTCTCCCTTCCACGGCATTAGAGGTAAAGGATTTTACGATAACCACCCTCCTCTGACCCATGACCTTCTAAACAAGGGGTAAATTTGTATGTCCTTTGCCATTAAGTTAACAAGCAAAGTCCAAAAGAGGCCAGTAAATTCTAACAGGGAGACAAAACAGGGACAATATGACCGCAATGCATTTGAGTTGGGTAATAATGTCTAGGAATCCAAGTAAGTATGTCTCTTAAAAAATAGCAAAATTGGAATTTATTTATGATGTCAATAAACATTATCTAATTATTTTCAACTAAATACATTAAACAGGTGTTGAACTGAGGGACATACAGAGATGCCTTGGGTTTAATCTGGACTTATCTCTGAAGGATAAATATGAAGTTACAGCAAAGATTGATAAAAATGATTGTTTAAAGAGGAATGAGAAGGAAATTGGTAAGTATGGCCTAACTTATGAGGTTAAAAACAGAAGGTTGGGGCCGGCCCTGTGGTGCAGTGGTTAAATTTGCACGTTCGGCTTCTTGGCGGCCCGGGGTTCGCCGGTTCGGATCCCGGGTGCGGACATGGCACCGCTTGGCACACCATGCTGTGGAAGGTGTCCCACATATAAAGTAGAGGAAGATGGGCACGATGTTAGCTCAGGGCCAGGCTTCCCCAGCAAGAAGAGGAGGACTGGCAGTAGTTAGCTCAGGGCTAATCTTCCTCAAAAAAAAAAAAAAAAAAAACCAGAAGGGAGGGATCAATGAGTGCTGCCCTGTCACTCAGAGCCCTCTCTTTATTTTTAAAAGAAGGAAGAGTGCTTAAACACTGTTTTATCTTTACAGCAGTTTCCAAACCATTATAAACACAAGTAACCCGTGGACTGTACTCATCATTATCACTATCACACAATTGTACAGTGCGCAGCTCTAGTGAGCGCCATTCACATTGTAGTCATTGGAGATTTGTATATTTATCGCGACCATGATAGAAAAATATCTTGAGGAAAATTCCTTTTTTTCCCCTCAGTTTTAACAAAGCTTCCAAATGGGCTAGTGGCAGTACTGTGCATGTCCGTTAAGAAAGGAGAGGGCCAAAATCATCTCCCTAACTCAACCTTCCACCTGATTTGAAATCTCTAATCCACGTCACCTAATTTGTCAAACTTGGTACAAACTTCCAGTTATAAAGTAAATAAAACCGGGAGTATAATGTACGACACGATGACTATAGCTAACACTGCCATATGGTATATTTGAAAGTTGCTAAGAGAGTAGACCCTAAAAGTTCTCATCACAAGGAAAAAAAAATTTCTTCTCATAACTACAGGAGGTGATGTGTGTTAACTAAACTTGTTGTGGTAATCATTTTGCAATATATATGTATGTCAAGTCATTATGCTGTACACCTTAGACTTATATAGTGTTCTATGTCAATTATATCTCAATAAAACTGAGGGAAAAAAAGAAATCCCTAATACACCTTTACTATTAAAGCAGTGCATAACTTTTTAAAAATATAAATATTGCTTCTGTTGTTAATCTTTAGCAGATTTACAAGCCTGAGGTGATGCCAGAGTTCTCAATTTTTACTCTAATCAGAAATAGCTAAGAGCATTTTTAGAAATACAAATGCTTGAGACTTTGTTAAAGGGTCAACTAGTAGTGGGGAGGCAGAAGAAAGGAAAGCTTGATATTTTAAAAAACATACCAACTACTGACATGTGGCCATGATTGGAAACCACTAATGAAGTGAAAAGAAAACTGAACTTGCCACCAAATATCATAATTTCAATATTTGGCCCTTAAGCTAACTGTGGAATCTTGGGCTAGTCACTCCACCTCTCTGAGCCTCAGTTTTCACATCCATGAAAATAAGGAAGGATAAACAAAAATCATCTTGAAATTCCTTTCCAGTTCAAAAAATTCACAAGTCTAAAAGATTCACAAAAGTTTCTTAAAACTAGTTTAGTCTGGAGAGAATGAGGGAGAGACAGACAGGAATTTGGGGTAGAAGGAAATTTTGCTTTTCACTTTATTCTTTTTTGTACTTTTTGATTTTCTACAATATTAAAATAGTTTAAAGCAAACCTATACAAAATATGATTATGAAGTTAAGTATATAACAAAAAATATATAGAACATCCAAAAGTCATGTTTGGTTCCTATGTGTACATGTACATGGTCATAAACTTTGAATTATCAATGTATCTCAATTATCGTACTATTTTTTTCAAAAGATTGAAGTCTACAATTGGCTACTAATAAAAATTGCCCTTGGAGATTTAGGTGAAAAACTTACATAAGTAACATCTATAATTAAAATTGAATAAATATAGTAGAATACACTTTACAAAAGGGATTCAATAAATGTTTATCAAATATCACAGAACTATACATACCTCAATGTATCTTCTTTCTCTCCTCAGTAAACATCACGGATGGTAGCCTCATAGATGATGTTATTTCACTCATAAGAGGAGGAACCAGAAAATATGCATTTGAACTGAAAGAGAAGCTTCTCAAAGGAGCCAAGACGGTTAATGTGGCTGACTTTGTAAATTGGGCCTCTTCCTTAAATGACGCTCCGGTGCTCATAAGTCAAAGAGTAAGAAATGTTTATTTTCAAATAGAAGAGTTTGTCATTTTCTTATTAAATGTCCCTGTTGGTTCAGATGAACAGTTAACGTCATCTGAAAGAGATGTGCGCTTTCAAATGCACTCCTCTCTCATCCCTGGAGGGAAGCACTGCACAGAAGAAAGGTCAGCCTGCTTGAGTTTGAGTCTCCGTCTCTCACTAGATGTGTAACATTTTCTGATTTCTGCACCATTAAATTCTCCAGGGCTCCATGCTTATTTGGAGAATTTAATAATCCCTTGCCTTCCATTACACTACCACTTCCAATCCAGAAGAGTTGGATCTACAGGCATGAGTTGCTTGATGAGGGGGACACATTCTGAGAAATGCATCGTTAGGTGATTTCATCATTGTGCGAACATCATGGAGTGTACTTACACAAACCTAGAAGGTACAGCCTCCTACACACCTAGGTATATGGTACTAACCTCATAGGACCACTGTCATATATGCAGTTCATTGTTGACCAAAACATCGTTAGGCTACACATGACTGTATTAAGAGCCCTTGTGGAAGGCAAGTTCATAAGGTCTCAGAAAATAAGACCAAGGGTGAGTAATTCTTATGGTCTGGAAATTCTTTTTCTTTTCTTTTTCTTTTGTATGTTGATTGTAATAGTCTTCAATTTATAAACCTATTGGGAGTTCACAGTTTAGTACTTATTCCAAGGGGATAAAAAGTGTGTTGTAATTGTAAGATATAAATGTCGATATTATTTACCCTCATTGTTCTCTCCCCAAACTAGCTAAAAAGAGTATATTTTTCTTTATTCCTTATTTTTTTCCTACTTCATTTTATAGCATTCAGTTCTCTCTGTATGTTTCACAATTTTCTTCCTTCAGGTCAAATTTATCTTTGACTATGGCCTACTTCAGTTTTATTAACTTGAGCTATGGACATGTTGCCATTTTGATAGGACTTATTATTGGAAAATTTTGTTCCTTCATTCTATTTTATTGTCTTTGTAAAGTGAATGAAGCCACCAAAACTACCTCATTCATGGGAAGGGCACTCAGACGCCAGAATATTGTAGTCTACTCTCCCTTTAGGTTACAGAAATTTAGCCATTCATGGATGTGCACATAAATCTATGAGACTTCAAATATTTTGCCCCAAAAGTAGGACAAAGAGGGAGAAAAAGTTTGCTAAATTAGCATTTCCATATATAAAATTAAAATCAGAAGAGACCTCTTTTATTTTATTAGATTTTAATGATATTTAAATTCATTGTCTTGAACTCTGAAATAAATCTATGTCAAAAGGTCTTAAATAAGGAAGGAATTGATTTAAGTGGATATTTCCATCCAGATGGACACCCAAAGTGGCTTGTCTTCTCATCTCTACAAAGGAAGTTCCACTGTCCTTGAGTGAATCCAAGATTGTTCTCTGAGAAGGTCTCAGTAATGGTCTAGCATATTCTAGAGCTGATTTTTAAAAATCTTGAGTAAATAAATCATCTGCTAAATATTTACTACTAAATTTACTAGAAGTCTTCAAAGACCTTCATCAATCCACTCATACACTCCTACTGGCTGGATGCAAAATATAGTTTATCCTATTTTTAAGGGCAAATATTGACCTCTAGATTCTTAGATTAGTAGTCATTCCATCTAAAATAGCTATATAAGTTTCTTTCTTCATCCATTGGAAGCCTGGACATTTCATATCAATGTTCTACATAAGAAAATGACAGCTATAGATAGTTCACCATGAACCTTTTTTTTTTGCTTTTTTGAGGAAGATTAGCCCTGAGCTAACATCTGCCACCAATCCTCCTCTTTTTGCTGAGGAAGACTGGCCCTGAGTTAACATCTGTGCCCACCTTTCTCTACTTTATATGTGGGATGCCTGCCACCACATGCCTTGACAATTGGTGCATAGGTCCACACGTGGAATCTGAACTGGCAAATCCTGGCTCGCCAAAGCGGAGCCTCCAAACTTAACTACTGCACCTCTGGGCTGGCTCCATGAACCATTTTTTAAATTTATCTTCTTGTAGATAAAGTTCAGAAAAATGATGAAACATGACATTTTTTATTGACTTTGTGTAGCTTTTAAATCTCTAAAGAGATAGGAAATATAGTATAGTTTGACCTCAAAATAAATGCCAAGTTGTTTTACTCACATAAATTCAGTAGAAGTGATCCTTTGGTTAATGGGAAGCTGTTTTCATGAGGTAATTATACAATCTCTGATCACTAATTCATTCTTTGGTGAGTTGAATCATTCTATTGTTTGTGGAAACAGTAGGGATGGTCTTAATATTAAAATAATTGGCCCTACTATCTAATTATTTAAAGAATTGGTAACACTGCTCCCCACCCACACTAAACTATTAACTGCTTTATATTTAATCCTCTGTAGCAAATTAATTCAATTATCTAGGTATTTATGTTGCAAACAGTTTATCTTGGAGGAAACACAGTGAAGTTATATTACTCTGTGTGTGTGTGTGTGTGTGAGGAAGATCGTTGCTGAGCTAACATCTGTGCCAATTTTCCTCTACGTTATGTGGGATGCCGCCACACCGTGGCTTGGTGAGCAGTGCTAGGTCCGCATCTGGGATCCGAACCTGCAAACCTCAGGCCACCAAAGCAGGGCGCATGAACCCAACCACTATGCCACTGGGGTGCCCTGGATTATATTACTCTAAATTAAAGGCTGTATAAATATATTACTGGGATTTTCTAAGTAAAACACTTGGATATATTTTTTCCATACATCATATTTGATATAGTATAATATAAATGAAAGATAATGATATGATATAATATATAAATATATTTTTCCCATACTAAAGTAATTATGGCCATGCTCCATTCAGGAGAACCCTGTGGCTTTGATTCTGTCCTTGTCTGTGAGATTCAGCAGACCCCAAACTGCTTCTTGAGGAATGTGTTGGCTGGAGGAAGTTTCCCTCAGCCCTCTCCATGCAGAGGAGGTAGACTGGGCCTTTCACTGAGTATTTACTTTTGTCATAGGCTTCAACTTCCCTGGAAGTAGATTGATTCTCTTTCCAGCTTGCCTGAATGTTAACACAAATGGTTCCACATTTTATCTCAACAGAATAGCTGAACTTTGGTTTCTTTCTTAAGCTTACTGCTATAAACTAGCTATAAAAACGTCAGCTGAGAGAAATTATATTTATTAATGATTGCCTGAGAGGTATAAAGTTTATGATTTCCTCCAGAACAATAGCAGCAGAGATTGGTACAGCTAGTATAGACCATATTCGCTTCCTGCGAAGTCTGGTTTTGGCGTTATAAAAAACAAAGTTGTGTAACTCCCTGCTTTATTTATGAAAAGGATGTTACCTAGTGCAACATCTCCTTTATGAGGCCCCATGGGAGAGATTACTCTTTAATCTCAGTTTCAAGGATCATTTTGTTTCTCTTTGGAATCCAGTTTTTCTCATACTCATGAGATCACTAAATTCAGTTGTCTTACTCAATGCACTAGACAACATAACCAAATTTGTGACCCAACTGGCTGGGTCTTCCTGGTGTGAATTTTGTGCTTTGTGTTGCTTTTGCCTTCATCTTGCCTTTTCCATTCTCAGTTCCCTGTTTCTCTTTTCCCTCAACTTATCCACCCACATGTCAAGATATATTAAGCTATTTCTTCAGCAACTTTGGTAATAATGGACTAAGTAAACTACCATTTTTGTTATATTGTGTAACTCTGAGCAGTGATGCACCAGATGTTAAAGAGTATCAGTATTTTAAAGAGCTGTGGGGGCCAGCCCTGTGGAGCAGCGATAAGTTCACACGTTCCGCTTCTCCACGGCCCCATGTTAGCCTGTTCGGATCCCAGGTGTGGACGCGGCATCACTTGGCAAAAGCCATGCTGTGGTAGGCATCCCACGTATAAAGTAGAGGAAGATGGGCACGGATATTAGCTCAGGGTCAGTCTTCCTCAGCAAAAAGACGAGGATTGGCAGCAGATGTTAGCTCAGGGCTAACCTTCCTCAAAAAACAAAAAATAAAATAAAATACAATAAAGAGCTGTAGTACTAGAGCTCTGTGGTACAGTCATTAGAGTGATAACAACATAGTGAAACTCATTCCTAACTCTCTTGTATACAGATAAAAATAACACTCATTCTATCAACAAACTATATTTGGTACACATAGTTTAACTAGTTTGGAAGCCTGTAAGAAACCTAAATGTACTTTATATTAAACTATATTGCCAATGCATTTGTATTTTAGCAAGTTTCACGATAGATTACATACACTGAAAATGCATCTACAAATGGTAGAAAGAGTTAGCCAGGAGAGGAGAAAAATTAAAACTGTTTTCTTACTTAATAGAAGGCCAGAGTTCACCAGAAAAAGATGTGGCTTTTCGGAAAAACTTAAGTACATTTTAATTGCTCTCTGTCTTCTTGTGGGACTTTTGACTCCAGGGTTTGAGGCACCACTGAAACTGCTGCCATTGAATTTCCTTCCTCTTCATCTCTTTGAACACTGTTTATGCATTTCGTCCAAATTGTATTTTCCCCATGATCCTCTATTCCTGTATCTTAGATTATCTGGCCTTGCCTTTCCTTTGAAAGTTAAAATAAGATGAACTTCTTTTCTTAAAAATCAAAATAACTCCACCACAGGCTTATGTTGTTTGTGCCAATGTGGCAACGTTGGTAAGAGGTTTCTTTCTTCCAAATGAATATGACATAGTTGAAATCTGAATCCTACATACTAATTCATAAGGGGCTACGCTGGTGGACAGTTGTGTTGGCTTTGTAGAAGTTCTCGATATATTCTGGAGATGAGCCTATTCTCACTTAAAAGTGTTGTAAATGTCTTCTCTCGCTTGGGGAGTTGCACCCTTTAATGGTATTTTTTGATAACAGAAGTCCTCTTTTTTATTTTTTATTTTGAAATAATTTTAGACTTACTATAAAACTGCGCAAATGGTTCACACAGTAAAATAGCACAAATGCTACAGAGCTCTCAAATACCCTACACCCAGCAGCCCCTTATGTTAACAACTCACCTAACCATAATACAATTAGCAAAATCGGAAAATTGACATTGACTAAACCATAGGCCTTTTAAAAATCTCACCAGTGTTCCCCCTAATGTCCTTTTTTCTGTTCTAGGATCCAATCAGGACCCCCCGTTGCATTTAGTTGTCATCTCCTTTGTCTTCTCCAATCTGTGACAGTTCTTCAGACTTTCCTTGTCTTTCATGACCTTGACACTTTTGATGAGTATGAGCCAGGGACTGTGTCAAGTGTCTCTCAATTTAGTAGAGGGAGGTTATGCATTTTTGGGTACCGCAGAAGTGATGTGTGTCCCTCTCAGTGCATCATATCAAGAATAATGATGTTGAGTTTTTTTTTATTTTGATGTAGTCAAATGTATGTTCCTTTTCATTATAGGTAGTGCTTTTGTGTCCTAGTTTAAAATCTTTCCCTACCTCAAGTCTTGAAGATACTCTCCTGTATATTCTCCTCCAGAAGCTTTATTGTGTTCCTTTTACATTTGATCTGCAATCAACCCTGAGTTGTTTTTTGTGGGGGGTAATAGTTAGAAGGTCCCTTTTTTTGAAAATTTCTTTATGAATATCTCGTTGCCCCAGAACAATTTATATTGTATTATTGATTATATCTCTTGAAACCAAATGTCAGTCTACTTTCAAATTACTAAGCTACTTTTAAGATTTTCTCCATTGCCTTTGTTTTTTAGCAATTTTACTCTGATGTGCCTGGGTGCGAAGGGAAAAATTTTTAACTTGCTTTTCATTAATGGGGTATCTTGATGTCTTTTACCAGGTTTGTAATATTCTTAGCCATTAGCTCTTCAAATATTGCTCTTATATATTCTCTCCTTCTGGAACTCAAATTATATGGATCTTTTACCTTCTTATTCTATTTTTTGTGTTTCCTACTCTCTTTCTATATTTCCCCACCTTTATCTTTTCATGCTTCATTGTCGATATTTTCTTCTAATCTATATACTCCAATTCATTAACTTTGCTTCAGCTGTCTCACATCTGTTATTTAACCAGTCCATTAAATGTGTATTACAATACCAAGTTCTACTATTTCTATTTGTTCATTTTTACAAACTTTCTATTTTTAAAAATAATTTCCAATTCTCTGCTAAAATTGTCAATCTTGTCTTTTATGTAAATGTAGTTATTTTCAAGTCTATATCTGATAACTCAAATATTGCTCTGTTTCTAGGTTCTCTTATTTCTACCGGTTCTGATTCATATTGCCTTGTTTCCTCTTGTACCTGGCTATTTTTATTGTGGTCTGGATATTATACTTAAAAAATTGTTAGAGGAGTAGCTCGAGGCCTGGCATGATTTTATTTTCCTCCAAAGAAAGTATTTATTTACATCTGGAAAGCTTCTCTGGTACTAATGATTCAGGATCACTTTAATCCAAACCAGGCCGCAGTCTTTTCCAGGCTTCCCCCACTTCTGGTTCCTTCTTCCTTCTAGGGCTGTAGGCCTTTGGGTCGAACCCAAAGCACAACTTGTTTACCTTTGTTGTCCCTGAATTCCCACCTTTTTTCCCCAGTCCAGTAATGTGCTCTTCTGCTTCTTAGCCTCTTGACTGCCTCTTCCTGAATTAGGGAATGCGTCAAGGGGACTGGTGGCCCAAAAATACCAGGCTCACCTCAATGAATTTCCATCTCCTCCCGGATCATAGCCTGGTCATTCTTTATTACCTGGTTAGCTCTCCAGGGCTGTCATGCACATTTTTAATTTTGGTCCAGCTTTTCTCATTATGCTCAGAAGAAGGATTAGTTGACATTATTTAATTGTTATTAAGTTCCTGTCTTTTGCAGGAATTTGTGGTATATTTTTATCTCCTCTTTCTTGAGTCCTTAGATTCCAATTTCTTTTAAATTTTGTGGTCTCTTATTTCAAAGTGCTATTCTACCAAAGGCCCTCGATTTCTAACAACTTATTTACTCAAACAGTTCTTTATAGTCACACAGTTGAATTTATCTAAATTACAAGGATATATGAGGCAAGTTTTCTAAATGTATTATGGTCCCTCCACTAAAAAACTTTTTGAATTCTGCATTGTATGACTGAAATACTCTTCTTTCTGCCTTAACACCTTCAAATCTCAGTTTAATAGTCATTTTCTTAGAAAAGCCTTTCCAAGCTTTCCTGACTCAGTTCTAGCAACTATGTATCTTGCTCCAGGAATTTGTGTGCAAAATAAATCATTTTACTTCATTTTCTTTAAGTCTAATTAAATTTGACTTTGAGATCCCACCCCTTCAAGTTGCTGGAAAACTTATCCTTCATTTATGTATTGGATGGGATTCAGGGAGATCTTTCCTCATTGTCTAAATTAGTATGAGAATCCTGATGCTTCTTTCTGGGAAATGGGGATATGATACATGTAAGAATTTAGTCCGTTGGGGTCACCCTGATAACCTCGTTGTTCAAGCTCACGTGTTCACTAGGAGTCAAGTGGTTCCAAGCCTTCCATGCCAAGATGGTGCATGAGAATCATTGATAGAACTGGAGCCCTGGTCCTTGATATCCAGCTTCCCTAGAGGCAGCCCACAGGGCTTGTGACTTCCCAAAATAGCTGCTAAAGATTTAGTTATGGTTTCTTGCTTCTTGCAGTACATACTCATTCCGTCCCCTTCCCTGGTCTGGAGGAATACCTCCCTCCGTGGCGTTCCACCCACACTCCTCCCAGCGAAAATGTTTCAATGAATTTAGGCTTTTAGAGAAAAAAGCTAATTAAAAGTTTGCCTTCAGGGGCATTCTGGACCTGGCCTTGCACACAAACCTCCTTTTAGACAAGAGATGGCAAGCACCTGGCTACCTTCTGGAAGAGGGGAGGAGGGAAGAAGGCAGCAGAAACAACTCACAATAAGTATGTCAATAAATTATCCTGCCAAAAGTTTAAATCCACGATTGCTCAATTTTGAAACACACATACCCGTCCTTTGTAGCACTATCACAGTTTCCATTTTAAGTTTGTCTGTAAGATTATTTAGTATCAGTCTTCTTACCTGCATAATGTGATCTTCATGACATCACTAGTACAGTCTTAAAAGCTAACATCATATCTGGCAACAACATTCAATACACCTTTGTTGAATTAATGAACCAATAAATAAATAAAGTGAAGATGTTCCACAAGTTCCATCAGTAGAAAAAGACCTCAAATTAAATGTTTTGCTTTCTTGCAGCTGTCTCCTATATATAATCTGATTCCAGTGAAAATGAAAGATGCACACCAAAAGAAACAAAATTTGGAAAGAGCCATTGAAGATTATATCAATGAATTCAGTGTAAGAAAATGCCATCCTTGCCAAAATGGAGGTACAGTGATTCAGATGGACGGACAATGTTTGTGCTCTTGCCCAATCGCATTTGAGGGAATTGCCTGTGAAACCGGAAAGAAAAAGATCTCTTAAGGTGAGAACAACTTATTTGAAATTATTAAGAACAAAAATATGCATTCTGGGATTATTTAATTTAAAAACTAGCTCTTGAATTAATTTGTCCTAAACAGCTAGATTATCTATGTAAACAGAGAATAAAAATGGGATGAATAGTGAAAATGGACAAATCAGTTTTTACATGTCATTTAGCATGCAGTTTGAACACTTCTATGTTTATATTTAAACAAAATTATAAGCAAATATTAAATTATAATGATTGTATTACTTTTAAATTATCAAAATGTTCATATAAAGAGAAAAGTTTACAGAAATATAACAAACATCCAGCTACTCATCATCCAGAATTAACAAATGCTAAACACATGTATACCAAATATACTTTATATATCCATATATAGTACACAGACTGTGTGTGTGTGTGTGTGTGCATACACATACATATGCGTAAATACTTCAGAGCCCCTTTATAAGAAAGACAATTACTGATACTTTGCATTACATCCTTTTCCCCCAAAGCCCGGGTGCCACTCCTCTCTCCCACACACCTCAGACACATCACTTTCATTGTTAGTGTGCATCCCACCAGTCCATATTTTTGTACTTGTACTAAATATATAAGTACAAAAAAAAGTCGATGTTGTTTTAGATGTTTTTAAAATTTACGTGAATGATATTTACTGAATTTTAATTTTGCAATTTTATCTTTACTAGTGTTTCAGAAAACTGAGATTCTGCAGTTTTAAGCTAATCATCTGAAATCATATTTTGCTTTTTACAAGGAAGAGTGACTTTAGCCTTATTTCTGAGACTAAGAGGATCTGCTTAGTCTTTCGTTCTGGTAGAATTAGGTAGAATCCTAATAGATAAAGGAGATTAGCTCAAGTGTTAATTCTCACAAGATTAACTAGTAAGATTAATTTCCTATAGAAATCATAGCTTACATTTTTGATTGAACAGTTTTCTACAACAAAATTTCTGAGACAATCATGTAGTTTCCTCAAATAAGGACTCAGCCTCGGTTTTATCATTCAATCATACTTTCAACTCTTACAACAAAAATTTTAATATTACAAGAATGTCTTTTGCCCTCTCAGCAAACACACTTAGAAACTCAGCAATATGGTAACAATATACATGGTAGAATTTGTCTTCAATATTGGGATAATTGATTTAGAAATATATGCTCCTCTAGCTAACGTCTCATCTATCTAAAGTGTCGCTCTAATGATTTCTATTCCAAAAAGCATTTGCATGCTCCAAAACTCCCTGCTGTTGGCACTCAGCACCCCTGTTTTCTACCCATCTCTCTCTGCATGGAATATTCAGCAACATTCTCTGTGATTTCATCAGCTCTAACTTTGAATTTTCCAGTTCTGTTTTTTCAGGTACATATAGTCTACCCTTTAACCAATCTGTTGAGAATTTTTAAAAAATTATTTTTCTAAAATTTCTATGGTTCTTTCTCAAGTCTGCTATTTTTATTTCCTAGCCTACTGGATTTTTTTCCCCTACTTTTATCTCTTTGAATATGTTAAGCATGTTCATATGGAAGTCCCTCTCAGATTGCTCCAGAATATACAGTTTCGGCACTATAATTCTTTGTCTGTTTAGTCTGCTTACTCATTCTCGTGGCATTTTTTCTTCCTTGAGTACTTAGTAATTTTTGTAAGTAGACCACAGGCTTGGTCTTCAGCAGAAATTGTTTCCCGTGGGAACTCTGTTGACTCTGGGTAGTGAAGGTATTTCTAGGGTTAGTTTGCTTCTTGGGAGGCCTTGCTGTTTTCATCCATTTGCACCCAGTTTTTTATGTAAATTTCTTGATTCAGGTTCCACATTCTGTGTTTCATGGATAATGGAAATCAAATTCTCTCCTTCTATATATATAGCATATTTGAGGCCACTAGTGTCTTTTGGTTGACTTGTCGTACCTGACCAATGATGGGCCACCAGTTCCTCACTGAGACACTAGACCATGTGAAATCTTTCTTGTTGAATCTTTCCCTTAAGGAAGTTCTTACAGGCATCCAATTTTCTTCAGAATGTTCAGTTTCAGCTTCCCACTTAAACTGGGCCTACCCCCATCATGAGGTTGAAAACCTTAGCACATCATCTTTCTTTTTACATACTATTTACTTAAAGTGGAATGCACTCTGACTTTCTCTTCCCTCAACCAATTCAACCTCACTCTCCTTCATTCACCTTCTCTGTTTCTACTCCTTCTAGACCAGTGGTTTTCAACCTAGTTGCTCATTATATTTACCTGGTTAGATTTTTTTTAAAGGGACAAAATCAAAAATAAAACAAAACAGATTATCTCAAGTCAAAACCAGAACCTTTGTCGTGGATCCTGCCTGGGCATGGTTCTTTTTCTCTTTTCTTTCTCTCTTTTTAATCCTCTGGTTATTCTAATCTACACCCAGGGTTGAAAATTTCTATTCTGGACTCAGGCTAATTAACATCTCTTTAGTGAAATCTCCTCCAATTTCTATAGGAATCAGTTCTCTCTCTATGCTCCCTGAGCACTTTTCCCTCTGCTCTTCCAGCACTGATCGCATTTACTCTCCCTACACAAGATAAATATCCCCTCTAGTTTGGAAATGTGTCTTATATCTTAAACCTCATTCTATTCCCAGCACCTAGACAGTATCTGGCACATGGCAGTGCAACAGGATAAGGCAATGAATAAATGGATAGGTGGATGAACTCGAAGTTGAAGTCCTATTAATCACTAAAACTTGATAATCTTTTGTTTTCTCTAGGATGGCCAGACCAGAAAAACAGAGCTGTTGCTTCCCTGGGATTGTATGGAAAGCAAAACATCAGGACCTTCCAAGTTAAGACCCTGCCCTTGGAGATAATTCTTGCTGCCAAATGAAAAGCAATAAGCTTCGTGAAAATCCTGCCAATGTCTGAAGTCTCCTCTCTCTTAGATCCACAATGCTTCTTTTCCTCCTTGAACTTCTATGATGTTTCCATTTTTTAATTCCCTAATAAGGAGCGTCAGCGCTGAAATATGCCAGGACTGCTTTCTCCCACAGGCAATGCCAATCTCTTGCTAACAAAACAAAATTAAGTTTAAAAGAGGATGTTGGTTAAAAACACTTTAAAGTAATTACCAAAGTGCTTTGTATGGTTAATATCTTCTGCCAATTCCATTACCACCAGTCTGTGCCATTTACTTTCTCTCTTGTTTACATAGTTGTGTCTTGTTTGGTCATTTTGTTGACACGGGCATGCATTCATTGGGCAAGTAACTACCGGGCACCCACCACAGGCACAGCACTCTGCTCATTAGTCTTAGCTCTCCACTTTAGCTCTACGTCTCCAAGGGAAAAACCATTTTGTATTTGTAACCAAGATGTATTAGGTTAAATCATGTGAAATTCCCTCTATTCAGTCATATTTAACCACCACAACAAAAAAACCCAGCAATTTCATATGATCCAACTTAATATCTAGCTTTATGAATTGTATAAGGGAAGGTTACCCACGTAGGAAGATGATTAACTGGCTGCACAATTTTATCCATTAGATAGTATAGTACTTAAGGCCTGAGAGCTTTTGAAAAGGTCTGAGAACTCTATAAAAAGAAAATAAAAGGAAAAAAAGGGGCCAAAACACAAAGGGAAAAATGCAAAATCAAAGTTAATAAATGTTTAATTAAATGTCAACATGTATCATGTCAGCTTCATTCATTGTTATTCTTATTATTAATAAACATTTCATGCATTTATGAATACATTTAAGTGTTTTTCTCACTTTGCAGAAATTTTCAAGAATGCACATGAATGCTGAGAAATCACAGTAAATAAATTACTTATTAGCAAATAAATTCAAAAGCACAATTTTAAAAATAATTTTCAAGTTTATTTTTAACAGCAAAGAACAAGATTATTGGATATCAGATGCATTTTAAGTATGATATGGAAATGGTGCTCTAAAAATAAAAGTGCTAGGTCATTTAGGATATTAAAATAGCCCTGGGAGCTCAAGAGAATTCCTGTTCCCTGCGCCCAGAAGTCTGGGTGAATCAGAAAGAACTAGGATTTGTTAAATGCAGACAAATACTGAACTCTACTCTTAGAAAATCCACTGTTGAGAGAGTTTTTGATGTTCTAAGAGCATGTGGATCCAGGAGGAGTTATCCTAGTAACTACTGAGAATTCCTTGCGCGCTTGTGAATTACAAATGTCAAACAAGAAAAGAGCTGAACCCCCAGGATCGGCTTAATGTTTATCAGAGTCTTTTCTACTAGAATTGGGGGCAAGAGTGCAAGTTGATGACGAGATCCTCCAACTTCCTTCTTAGGTGGCGTATCTGGTAGAGCATTTCCAGCAGGGTGCACCATTGAGACACCAGATCTGCCCAACTGGAGTTAGCACAGAGAGGAAAGTCTCTGGACCTAAACCGAGGAAGAATCACCAGAACTTCGGGGAGATCAGTACCTCCCAGTTGCTAGGCATTACACGGCTCAGCCTGAATTGTGATTTGGAAAAAACAGGCTCCTGAGAAGGGAAGTCGTAGCTTAGTCCGACAGACAGAGTGTGTTCTGTCACCCCCACGTGCTCTCTGAGGGGGCACATCACAATTCAAGGAAAGGGACATGTGGGGAAAATAATTCTCTGACACTCAGACTGTACATTCAGATTATTATACTGAACCTCAGTCGTTATCAAAAGGACCTGGAGAAGCTGAATGCATGCATTCATGTTCCCTTGGGCCTAATGGGAAAAGAAGCTTCACAGTATTGCTACATTTTTACATTTTTCCTTTTTTATACTTAAAACTCAGGTTGCTTATTCATTCTGCTGATCACATGGTAGACAGTCAACACATGCCTGCTGACTGCCAGTGTACACCTGGCCTCACATCATTGTCTCCCCAAGGTCATTTGATTGTGTACACAGAAAGACACTGCACACAACAGCCCATAACAGCAGCCTCTGAGTCAGTTTCCCAATAGTAATTATTTATGAAAAATAGCCCAGAATGGTGGATAAAAGACTAGTCTCAGCTTAGTTGATTTAAAACAAAAAGGAAATGATTCTCTCTCTCTTTCTTCCTTTCTCTCTCTCTCTTTTTCATTCTCTTTTTCTCTCTCCCTCTCTCTTTCTTTCTCCTTCTCTCTCTCCTTCTTTCTCTCTCTCTCTCTCTCTCTCTCTCACATGAAACGGGCAAACAGCCATTGGTGATTAAGTATCTAGGTACTGAAGGTTTTTTCCTTTTCAACTACTGATTATGGCATTTAGCTGTTTAACCCACCCATTGTTAACTGTGCTGCTTAGGCACTATGCTACCTGAGTCCCACTAGCCTCCTATAGACAACACCTTCCTGGAGCCTGGGTCACCACGGTAGGGGGTGTGTGAGCTGTTCTTCAGGAATTAGAACTCCTTGTCCACTTCAGGCCTGTCGAGACCACCAACTCATCAACTGGGCCCACAGAGATGTTCCATAGGCGACTTTTTGACATCAAGAGGCTAAAAACTCCACCCTCAGATCATGCCAGTACTGCCATTTTCTGAACATGGGTCCTATGAAGAGGCATAGAGTCTGACTACACTTGCACAGATCATCAATTACCTCACCTCCAATCACTTACCTCCACATTTCGGACCACCTTGCCCCCCCATCCCATAAATATCCCTGAGTCCCTATTTTCGGGGAAGTGAATTTGAGACTCATGCTCTCGCTTCCTCTCATGGCTGCTTTGTGATTAAACCCTCTCTCTGTTGCAATCTTGCCGTCTCGGTGTTTGGCTTTCTGGGCGGCGGGCAAAAATGAACCTGGTTTGGTAACACACACACACACATAAATAATTCACAGGACAAACATCTATCTTTCTGCCCACCACCACCCCCTGGCCCTTCCACTCCCTTCTCATGATCATTATCCACTACCATGCAAAGAGCAGTGAAATGGTCCAAGAGAAGAGAAGGGTATGGCTATTTAACAATAGACACGTTACTAAGCCCCAAGACATGCCCAGGGGTAATAATATCTCCTTCATAGAACTGTTACGTTGGTTCATTGAGATAATGCATATAATGACCTTAGCATCTAAAAGACAAGCAATAAATGGCAGCTGTTACCATTGTTATATGCAAGCCCACTGATATAAATTCCTCCAAATCTGACTCTAACTGTTGTGATATTAGATGGCCAAGAAGATTAAATCTGAAAATGGAAGATAATGGTATATAGCAGAGTGGCTTAGTATTCACCTCTAAATAATTAGTAGGCTCAGTAACTTTTTTTAAGGGGTAATTATTTTTATTGTGGCAAAATGAACATTGCATAAAATTTACCATTTGACTATTTTTAAGCGTACAGTTCAGTGGCATTAAGTACAACAATAACTCTCATTCCCTACTTCCCCACCCCCGGAAATCACTATTCTACTTTCTGTCTCTATGAATTTGACTAAGTACCTCATTTAAGTGGAATCATAGAACACTTGTCCTTTTGCATCTGATTTATTTCACTTAGTGTAATATCTTCAAGAATTTCATTGCTTTCTAAGGCTGAATAATTTCCACTGTGTATATATATCACATTTTGTTTATCCATTCCTCTAATGGTCAACACTTGGGTTGCTTCCATCTTTTGACTGTTGGGAATAATGCTGCTGTGAACACGGCAGTACAAATATCTCTTTGAGTCCTTGCTTTCAATTCTATTTGGTATATACCCACAAGTGGAGTTACTGAATCATATTTTATTCTATATTTAATTTTTTGAGGAACCACCATATTGTTTTCCACAACAGTTGCATCGTTTCATATTCCTACCATTAATGCACAAGGGTTCCAGTTTCTCCACATCCTGGCCAACACCTGTTATTTTCTGGTTTTGTTTTTTGGGTTTGAGTATAATAGCCATCCTAACAGGTGTAAAGTGATATCTCATTGTGGTTTTGATTCACACTTCCCTAATGATTAATGATGTTGAGCATCTTTTCATGTCCTTATTGGCCCTTTGTACATCTTTTTTGGAGAAATGTCTATTCAACTCCTTTGCCTATTTGTTAATCAGGTTGGTTTTTTGTTTTTGAGTTGTAGAAGTTCTTTATATATTCTAAATATTAATCTTTTATCAGATATATGATTTGCAAATACTTTCTCCCATTCTGGGAGTTGCCTTTTCACTCTATTGATAGTGTTCTTTGATGAACAAACAGTTTTTAATGTTGATGAAGTCACTTTATCTACTTTTCCTTTTGTTGCCTGTGCTTTTGGTGACATATCTAAGAAATTATTGGATCCAATGTCAATGTCATGAAACTTTTCTCCTATGTTTTCTTCTGAGGGTCTCATAGTTTTATTAGATCTTATGTTTAGATCTGATTCATTTTGAGTTAAAAGTATAAGGTGAGGCTCCAAATTTATTCTTTTGCATCTGTATATCCAGTTTTCCTAGTATCATTTGTTCATCAGTGGTTTTTTTTAACCCTCTTGGAATGGTCAAGAGAAAAGAGGGTCAGTATGACATTGAATCATTTCACAAGTTGTGGTCTAATAAGTTTGTTTTCATAGCTACATTATAGGTACTCCTAAGTCCTCCTTGTATCATTACTAAGTAGCGGTATTAAGTTCCAAAAGGTACTATAGAATTGAAAATAGAAACATTCTTATTCTTCTGACCAAAAAGAAAATAGTCACTAGATTACAGTCATGTATGACTAATTTGTATTAAGTCATAAATAATTTTGTATTTAGGTAGACTTCCTGTATTTAGGCAAACAAATCTTAATTTGAGCAATAGCATATAAAAAAGACTAGATTGAGTAACTTTGCAAAGGGAGAGAATAGAGTGATTCTAAGGTGCAAAAGCAAAGAAGGAAAAAAACTCAAAAAAAGTAAAATCTGGAGATGTTTTTAAATAGATTATTCTCAAAGTTCAAAAAAATGTAAAGCTTTATCAATATTTACCCTTCACAGAAATGGAAATATTCCTATTTTAAAATTAAACATACAACAGACTGGGAAAATGAATATATTCACACCTGCAATTAATTGACAATGAGAAAGAAGAAGAACTCAAAGAATGGTGGAGAGATCCATTCCCCTGGTCATCTTCTCTGAGTCTATAAAATCTCAAGGTGCTCCTGTTTATTTTCCAAACTTTCTGGCCTAACCTTCCTGTTGGGAAGGAAACTGGGAATGAATGAATGGATAAATGAACGAATGAATGAGGAAGGACAAAAGGAAAAGTGGAAAGATGGATTTTTCATGTAATACCTTTGCTTTCATTCATTCAAGTGCAAATCATCGTTAACAAATTGTCAAGAGCCATTACCAATCCAATGAGGGTGTGTCAGTTTGATGATGTCAGTTAAATCTCCTTGTCTTGAGACCCAGTGAGATAGAAGAATTCCAACTTGGATGCTGCTTCTGAGAGGAGTATACAAGGACTGAAGAAGTGAGAAGCCATGAAAAGAGAATAACAAAAGCCATAAGAAGAAAATATCAAGACTCAACAGAGTCCTGCAGAGCCTTCTAAGTCCCCCAAAAGCCAAGACCGGGTGAGACACAAATTATAGCCAAATAGCAAAAGAGAGTAATAAGTAAATAGATATATAACATAGAATTCCATGTTTTGTTCTTTGTCTCGGCTCTTCAAGTTAATTGGTTTGATAAAAGACTCCGTAAGTAAAGTTTAGATTATTTCTCCATTGTCCTATTTCAACAGTTCTTCTAGAGTTTAGTAAACATTTTCTGGGGTTGGGTTTAAATTTTAAAGACAATTGTTCCTTGCCGTCCTTGAGTTTAAATACAATTTACTCATCCTACAGAAATATAGTGGGAACTCTCCTTTTCCTGGAAGATGAGTTAATTTTTTACTGAAGTTGATTAATAAGTTACTTCTTCCTGAACGTTGATGTTCTGAAAGAGTTAAGGCCTTCTTCCATCAAAACTAAAAAGTACAAGAGTGAAAAAATCCATTTTGTTTTCAAAACAAAAAGTGAAAGAGAAATGAGCCAAATCCAGGAACTCCCCATTTCCTCCTGCATGACCTTTTTAAGCGTTGCTGTTCTTATCCTGCTTTCTTCCCACTACTTTCCATTTGGCTATTCCATATCTATCAAAGCAGAGAGACTAGAATTTCCTTTAATTTCTATGAATCCATTTTGTGAGTTTGAGTTGTTTTTGGCTGGCACAGTTCAAAAGCATGTTGATAAAAAGTGACAAGTTTACAAAATAATGAAGTTTTAGCTGACCAGTTTCCTAGTCTGGAAACTTGAGGGGTCACTTAACATTTCTGTGCTTTCATTTCATCATCAAAAAGCAGCAATGTAGTGACCATCTCCTAGTTGTTTGACAATATTTTAGCCAAGAATTCTCCTACAGCTTCCCATAAATGAGGGGTTTCAAGGGAGGCTGTACACACGCAGAATTTGTACGCAAAGCGTATG
The DNA here is from genome assembly GCF_021613505.1 of Equus quagga. Lineage (NCBI taxonomy): Eukaryota > Metazoa > Chordata > Mammalia > Perissodactyla > Equidae > Equus > Equus quagga. Next base: position 90,022,024 of record NC_060275.1, read on the forward strand.
CTGCTTTCATCAGATTCTGAAAGGAACACATGAGCCAAAAAACATTTCAAAAAATAAAAGCTGCTCTAGGATCTTAGTGTGACAGAAGAAAATATGAAAATTAATTTGCACTGGAGGAGTTTCAAATCTAGTTAAGGAGCCAAACCTAATGCAGACGATACAATGGGAAAACCGTAAAAGGCAACCATATAGAAGAACTTCACTTCGGTGGTTTGGTCTACAGAAGTCCAGAAAAAGGAAGAGATGAGTGAGCAAGCAGCAGAGAAGGATTCCTGGAAGAGGTGAGACTCAACATCTCTCTGTTCTCCTATCTCAGGGGTCTTGTCCAGGCATGTTAGTGTTGGGCACATGAAGTAGATGATCATTTGCTTCTTCCCTAAAATGGTAGCATTCAGGTTATAAAGCTGAAATTGTGTAAGAGTTTACGAGCATTTCTAACTCTCTATGCTGACAATTTTAACCAGGCTCCTTTCAATGCCTGATACATAACACTGACAATGCTTGTAAATAACGATGAGTAAGTAATGTTACTTAAATTTTCACTAGTGCTGTCTCCCTCCATCTTCCTGTAAACTGACTTAAAAAAAAAAATGAAGCTGGTTTTCGTAAGTCACTCAGTGTCTCTGGGCCTCCCTGTCACCACCTTGCTGTCACCTTCAATAAACGCCAGAGGGGCAGACTCATTGCCTAAACAAAAGCAGTGTTCTAGAATGCAAATTTACAAAAAGAAAACACACCCAAGTATTTGAAGAATTCTAGCCACTTTTGCATTCTCTGAGCTACTTCTCCCTCCACTAGCAGAAATAATTGCAGTGCTCATACCGCGAAAATATCTTCATCTTCTTTAGATGGTATCACTATATTTTCTGTCATCTTCATTGCATTTCCTGTTTCATTTTCCTGCTCAGGGACTGATGTACTTAATTGACTTCACAGGAAATGTACTCACGTATGTGATATTTGATATATATTTTTTTAAAGTAGTGATTATGCTCCAAAAATAAAAACTTATTGGTGGCTTATGAGTTATGGTTGGATGCTTCAGCCCTTGTTTTTTCTTAGCCAAAATACTTCTCTTAAATATATGTGTTGGAGAGACTGCTGAATTTATGTGAATAATAGCTAAAAATTACCTTAATCTGCGTTTAGAAATAAACACAAGTTGAAATGGAATTCAAATGAATGAGTAGAAATTTGAAGTTGTCTAACCAGAGGCTTGTCCAGTTGGCTACATTGTTAGTAGAAAGTGCTAGATTTCTATTTATAATGGAATTTTTGTCCAACTTACTGGTACAGAGAGAAAATCATTGAATCACCAAGAATAAGTAATCATGTAGCACATGGTGAAAATCCCTTGTTAAACTTAGTCCTAACAATGTCAGAGCATCAGGATTATTTCTCTTGACAAGGCTTGCCTGGTGATCTGTTCACCACCTCATCGTATGAGTCACCTGCTTCTCCTTTTCGAGCCCAGGCTTGCCTGCACCTTAGAATTACCTGGGAAACTTTAAAAAATACTGAAGCCTGTGTCTCAAACCTGGAGATTTTGATTTAAAAGTCTGGGGTGAAGCCTGTGAACTGGGAGTTTTAAAAGCTTCCCAGGTGATTTTAATGAGGGCCAGATTGAGAGCAACTGCTTTAGGCCCTGAGCCGCACCTGCCCTGGGATAATTTCTGCGCCAGCAGACAGTGGAGAAGAGGCTTTCTGGCTGAGCTAAAGAATGTCTCCATTCCAAGGACTTTTTCCAGTCAATGTTTTATATCTAGAAGGGTGCCTGGTTCCTATACCTGCCTTGCCTTGATCATCCTCCTCCATTCATTCACTGAGCATTTATTGTGTGCCAAAGACTGTGCAATTTCAGATTCCTGATGACCCATCTGGCTCCTGATTATTCCTCAACCCACCTCTCTTTAAAACCCCCGCAAGTTTCAAGGTAACGTCAGGTTCCTTTCTAACCCCAGGAACTCGGCCCTGTTCTGCCTCCCTGTCTTGTCCCGGCAATAATTCTACCCATATTTCTAATCACATCTTGATTTTGAAAAACATTTTCATTTTAAGGAATAAATAGTAGGAAACATCTTTTTTAATAAAGAATTTTGCATTGTTACAGTCGTGATTAGTATCAGCTCGGCATCAAGTGAAGAAATTTGGTGCCCCTCTACTGGGTGAAGGTGGGAGTCCTTACAAGAAGATCTAGAAATTTGCAACCCCAAATTAAGCAATTGGTTGCCTTTCCTCTGCAATGAGAAAGAAAGATGAATTTCTGCCCTTGAAATTACTAAAGTATCAGGTTATATATTCAAAATAAAGGAGAAAATTCTGTGTACCTGAATGTTTTCAGAGAGGTACTACGGATGATTGGTGCAAAATCCGACTACTGGGGATCAAATACCATACGCTTAATATCTTAATATCTCCTTCATCAATGTGAGAGATGGAGGCATCGGATGAAAATGAGAGATGGAGGCATCGGATGAAAATAAGTATTACCGAAAAATTAACACATGAACCTAGATTGACAGGCACTTTGTATTTTCAGTGAAATGAATGACATCCTATGATAAACTTACAAATATTGTTACTATTTACATATTGGTGAGATAGGTTTAAATACATCTGGAATTGTTAATTAAAATTATCACAAGCCTTCGGTCTTTTTAAGATCATAGTGATGTTTTTAACAAGTACTATGTACTCAAAAAAGTCAAAAAGTCAGCAAAGTACAAAACAAGAATTATTTGTAATAATTTCTCTATCCAAGTCAACCACTGTTAACATTTTAGAATGGGCTCTTCATTCACAGATAGATAGTTAGATAGATAGATAGATCGATCGATCCACAAATACTGATTTGATATAAAACAGGTTAATAATGAAGATAGGGGGCCGGCTCCGTGGCCAAGTGGTTAAGTTCGAGCGCTCCGCTTCCGCAGCCCAGAGTTTCCCCGGTTCGGATCCTGGGCAAGGACATGGCACTGCTCATCGAGCCATGCTGAACCAGCATCCCACATGCCACAACTAGAGGGACCCACAACTAAAATATACAACTAGGTACTGGGTGGATTTGGGGAGAAAAAGAAGAAAAAAAGAAGATTGGCAACAGTTGTTAGCTCAGGTGCCAATCTTTAAAAAAAATAATAATAATGTACACAGAATTTAATATCCAGGCACTTTTTTAAAAACTCTGTGTTAATCTCTCAGACTTCAAAGTATCACCTGTACCTGCTCGCATATTATTAAAGTGTGATAACTAGATAAACCTGGCCAGTTATACAAATACTCTGAGGACTGAGATAATATGCAAATAACTCTCACGTATCAATGTGTGAAAGCTGGACAGACCACACAGTTCAAAAAAGGAAGTATACTCTGCAAAGCTAACTTGCACATTCACTGTCCGCGTTACAGCATCTTCGAGGTCGCTGGGTGCCAGGCACATCAACTCTTTTCAAAAAGAATGGTAAGTGATAGATTTTATGACTCTCCCTGGTTTCCTGGGAAACATCTAACTTTCTCCACCTGGAGCAGAGAGGGGTGGGGGTGCTTCACCGCCAGGTCCTCCAAGCCTTTGGAATTTTTGCTTGTCCAACTGTTGTTCCATTTGCTAATAAAGCTGCTGAGTCTTTATTATACCAGTATAGCTGAAAGACTATGGCTTCAGGAGTTCCCTTTTCTGATTCGAGACTTCAGAACAGAGGAAGAGCTATGCCTTCCAGAAAGAAAAGCCGCATTCTTTGTCTTTGCCTCTTAAGCTAGCTGGGTGCCAGACCCAGCAGTCAAGTTTTCTATTCTGAGCACTTTGGATCCCAGAAGAGAACTCCAATGATATGCGCAGGGCAATATTGCTGATGATGAGTGCCATTTTGACAACAGAGTAGATTTTACAAAAGGAGCTTTTTGTTTAAAAAATGCATTTTATTATTTTAATTAAGAGAAGCAAATAAAGCCCCAAATAGTCCAAACCTTAGGGACAGGTTATATTGCCAAAGTTAATTGAAAGTCATTATCTGGAGCACACTTAAAATAGTGACTGTGTTCCCAGTTGGACCATAAAAACTAGCTTAACTCATAATGTAGCTGAACTACAGTGTTAATATTCTGTTACACAGTTTCATATTATTTCTCTGTAAAAGTTGGCTGCGTTCTTCTACATGTTTGTGTCTCGTGCTCCCAGAGTCTAAAAGGGAGCCAACTTTTATCCCACACACCCCCTCCCCGACTCCCCAGCCCCAGAAGACTGGAGACTGGTTTATCCCTGCTCTCCTTATGGAGAGGATTACTTCCTTTGCCAGCTCCCAGTGAGAAGATAAGACTGAGACAATGACTGCTACAGGGACTCAGTGGGGGAGGGAGTGAGCTGCAGGCATTGGAATAGAGAGGGCAAAGGGTTCATGGGATGTGTTTGCGATCAGGAAGCGCTAGAGGCAGAAGGGGGAAAGTGTGGAAGGGAGAGAGTGTGACCTTGCCATGGGGGAGAGAGGGAGAAGGAGAGATGCGGGAAGAGTTGCAGAGTCATAGCAGAGACGAATGCACAGTGGTGGAGGAAATGAGAGAGCATGACCCTTCCTGTAGCCACACATGTGAGAGGCAGGCAGCCACCAGTCAAGCTGGGGCTCAAAAGTCCCTCTAGTGTCTCCAAACTGGGTCTTTAGGTCCAGAATTCTTAGCAAACAGCTTGACCCTAATTATTGCTATCATCTTCAAAAATAAGTGAGAGCACTGTGGTTTATAGAGTTATTTGGATTTTCTTGGGGAAAATGAGATGATAATAGCAGAAAAAAAGAAAGTTTAACAGAATAGTGTGTGTTTGATAATACATAAGCAATATTTTAAGAGATTATCCTCTTATTATGAAAGTAACATGTATTATTAAAGAAAAATTCTTAGAAATACAGATATGCAGAAATTAAATAATACATATTTTCTATAGTTTTGTCACCCAGGAGGCAATCATTATTAATATAGACCCTTCTAGAATTACATCATTTTAAAATATATTTTACAAATGTAATTTTCTATAAGTGCTATCATACTTTATAAACCATATCCTAATCTAATTTTCTATTTAAAACATTTTGAATAATATATGTTAGATATATGAGTTAGATATCATTTCTAATGATAAATCACTTTTAGTGACTATGTAGTTTTACATAATTTATTTTAGTCAGTTCTGTACAGTGAGACATTTAGTTTTCTTATTTTGTTTTTCTTTCTTTATGGTTATATGACAAGACTGTCACCTGCATTCTTTTATATACATTGCCTGATTATTATCCATTGACAGAACTACTAGAAGAATAGCTAAGTGAAAAATACATATATTTAAGACTTTTAACAAAGATATCCTCTTGTTAAACAATATTTTTTAAGTTTACTTACTATATAATGGCATGGTAAATGAATATCCCAGCTGCAATTATGGTATATACGTGCCTATCTTTGTAGCATGTCCAACCTATACTTAAAGAGGAAGTAGATTTCCATTAATTTCTCTTTCCCTAACATTGTTTTTGACATTTCTATGACAGGTTGCAAAAAGCCTGTGGCATATTAAGAAAGGCATTTTCTCTTTGAAAAGCATCATAGCACAGTCAGGAGGCCATATTCCTGGCTCCTTATGGTTTGCTTACTAGTTGTATGTTTTTTTCACAAGTCACTTAAGCTCTGAGTTTCTTTCTTTCTTTTTTGCTGAGGAAGATTAGCCCTGAGCTAATATCTGTACCAATCTTCCTCCACTTTATATGCGGGTCACCACCACAGCATGACTGACAAGTGGTGTGGGTCCACCCCCTGGATCCAAACCCACGGAACCTGGGTTGCCAAAGTGGAGTGTACCAAACTTAACCACTACGCCATAAGGCTGGCCCCTGAGTTTGTTTCTTTATCCAATAGTGGTGACATGATGATGATGACAGTAACTATCACACAGTGTTGCTGTGGAGTGTAAATAACATTGTAGTTATAAAGTATCTATTACAGCACAGGCACCAACCAGATACTGGATAAATAGTGGTTTCCTTCCTTCTAGACCCCAAGAAATCATTTCCTAAGGAGGCATAGAGACTTCCAGTGAACACAGGAGGAGATTGATCATGACAGTTAACATTCACGAACCTTGACATACACTATCTCATTTAATCCCCATAGCAACCCTTACAAAAAGTTACTGCTCTCATTCCTACTTTCTCACTGAGTCCACCGAGTCTTGGAAAGGGGAAGTCCCTTGCTCACAGTCACACAACTGTTAAATATTGGGACTGGAATTTGAGCAAAACTCCATGCACTCTCAGAGCCTGAGGTTTTCCACATTATGCTGCATCTGAGGAAAAGTAGGTACAAGAAGGTGCAGAGGAAGATAACGGCATGATCCAAGAAAAGCTCAGGCCTGGTTTTTAGGAGTATGAGGGGCCGTTCCTCAGATCAGGGCCCATCCCTGTTGGATTTGGGAATCAGCTGTCATAGCTGCTTCTGCTACTGCCATGATGAATTGTCCTATTTTCAGAATGCTAGTTTTATTGAAACCTATAGAAGCCACTGGGATGGGAGGCTAGATGGGGTCCTAGCTTTTTGGTTCTCCACTCCAGGGTTCAGAAAGGGGGATGAAATGACCAAATACCTCCCCTCCCTGCATGCTCACCTGCTGTGCTACTGGTGTGACTAACCCTGCCTCCTCCAGGCTGAGTGCTAGAAGGGAGCAATCAGAAACTGGGACCATGTCATGGCCCAGGTGGTTATTGGGAAATTCACCTTTTATTGCCCTCTCCCTATAACTTATTGGTAGAGGAACTGTGTGAACTTGTGGGAATGAGGCATAAAAGTACATGGGATTTTGTGAGGACAAGCACATCGGCTCTGAAGATTGACGGGTTTTAGCTACACAGTGGCAAGGAGTGGCTCCTGGTGGGATCTCAACCCAGTCTCTCCAGTTCTCTCTCAAGCTGCTCAGTGAAGGTACAGAGTTGGCCTAGGTGTTGCCCGATATTCTTTATAACACGATTCCGCCTTTTAGAGCTGGAAGGTCTTGGGCAATATGATTCTACTTCTCGAACATCTGCCCCTGTGGAAATTGACTTAATCCGTGACCTTCAAGCAATCAGCTCACTTCACAGTCCTACAGTGGAAATAATGGACTGATACCTGTCCGCATGGCAAGTCTTTTTAGGTATATTCCAATTTGTGGAATTTTCTGGACAAAAGAGAGAAGCAGATATCCAATCATGCACAAATTGTTTTATGACTAAACCTGAAAAAATTTTAAGAAATAAAGCAAACATTGTATTTTGGGTTTTTGCTAGTTTGTTTTGCTCCTTTCATTCAGCTTTCAGTTCACATATGGGTTACGGACAAAAGAAATGTGCTATCAGTGACTCATTCATTGAACAAAGGTTTATTGAGCCTCCCCTCCACCTCGTGGCTCTGCTAGATGAGAATGCAGGACGAATGACACAGGTCGGGTCCTGGCTTCCCAGAGCTTACACTTAGTGCAAAGTCTCAAACTTGAACACTGAGTCACCTGGAGAGTCAGGGATGGGGCCTAGGAATTCGCATTTCTAATACGTTCCCAGATGATGCTGACGCTGCTGGTCCAGGCACTTGGAGAACCACTGTTCTGTGGAAACAAGTAAAACGTCTTTTGGTGACTTCTGAAGGAGCTGAGAGAGCATACAGGAGAGACATCCTCTCTAGATAGGGGTCTGGTCTCTGAGGAGGTGATCTTTCAACTAAAGCAGTGGTTCTCAACTCTGGCTGCACATTAGAATCACTTGAGCGGCTTATAAATCACACCCATTCTCAGGGCCTCAACTGAGACCAGTTAAATCAAAACCTTCAGGTGGAAGGTGGGACCCAGCAAGGGTTGAGAATTGCTTCAGCAAAGAGTAAGAATGAGCTGGGCATGGGAAAAGTGGCAGTAAAGACCACTTCTAGCAGAGGAAATGGCAGGTGCAAAAGATGTGGGCAGGGAAGTGCTTGGATCTGCAAGAAGACCAGCATGGCCAGAGGATGAACAAGAGCAGAGGAGAGTGGAAAAAGGTAGTTTCAAGAAATAGGCAGCAGCCACATAATTGCTGGGTCTCAAAGGCCCTGACGAGAATTCAATCCTATTTTGTCCTCCCCGGCAGTCACTGGAGGCTCCTGAGCAAAAGAGTGAGTGCCAGTATGTGATTCACATTTTGAGACGAGGGCTACTTTGAAGTGATATGTTTCTCCCTCGTCCTTCAAAATTGTGCCCCCAAATTTGAACACAGTCAAGTTAGAGAATAAGTGAAGGGTTTCTAAGGGAAACAGGTTTAGGGACTTGCAAATAAGTTGACGGGCTGCAATGGAGGCCCAGATGAGAGCTGGCATCCCCGGAAAATCAGTGTATGAACTCTGAGCTAGAAGGCTCCCTCTGAGAGCTGGGGTTCCAACCCGCTTCTTTAAAGGAGAGTGTAATTCTTGTCCTTATCATGTAAGCTGGAGGAGGTCATCAGGGTCTTGAATGAAATGCTAATATCCCCAAATAAATATCTACGCCCTTGACTCCTTGGCCTATTCATATCCTCTCCATCCAAAAAAAGGGACACCTACCTTTTGCTGCAAGATCTAGCCCAATGTGTTAAAAAAAATTTCCGTGGGGGCCGGCCCAGTGGCACAGAGGTCAAGTTCGCATTCTCTGCTTTGGTGGCCCAGGGTTCACCGGTTCGGATCCCGGGTGCAGACCTATGCACCGCTTGTCAAGCCATGCTGTGGCAGGTGTCCCACATATAAACTAGAGGAAGATAGGCACAGATGTTAGCTCAGGGCCAGTCTTCCTTGGCAAAAAAGAGGAGGATTGGTGTCAGATGTTAGCTCAGGGCTAATCTTCCTCAAAAAAAAAAAGTTTCTATGCTATGTCAAGCAAGTTTCAAGCTAAGGGTAAGAAGTTCAAAGGTTCAAATTGTAGGTGATCTCTTTCAATGACACATCAGTGCATGCAGGAGGAAATGAGGGCCACTTAGATCACATTTTAGCATACACTAAATGTGTGACACCCTTGTTCTTGAAGTGAATGGGTGTGGGGCTCCAATTCTTCATTTGGTAACTTCTACGTCACTTCCCTAATTCTTGGAGGTGCATTCTCTGCCCTTCCTTTCCTCTCACGTCCTTCTCTTTAAAATATCATGGTATGTTATGAAATAAACAATGTAACAAATGCTCGTATACTCACACTCAGATTTCACACATATTACCATTTGCCACAATGTTGGCATTTTGCCATCCTTTTAGAAAATAAAAAAGACAAAGTGGAAGCCCTTTTTTGCCCCTCCTAGTTCCATGCCCATCCCTCCAACAGCACTTTCCTGCTCTGAAAGTGGCATCTCACCTTCTCAGCCATGTTTTTATATTTTTATTTCATCTGCCTGTATGCATAAAATAGCATATAGTAATGTTTTGCCCAGTTTGATTTTTTTGTGATTTCTGCATTTTCCTTTTTCCGCTCTGGTGTACTTTCAAGATATGTGCATTTGGACACATGTAGCCTTGTGTGAGAGTTGCCATGTCTGTACATCATCCCTAAAACTTGGTATTGTCAGATTTATTGATAGAGTTTTGAGAATTTGTTATATGCGAAACTCTACTGCATTGTTGTTTCAATTCTCCTGATTACTTCTAAGATGGAACATATTTTCATGAGATTATTGACCATTCGAGTAACCTCTTCTGTAAATTCTCTTCATGTGCTTCATCTGTTTTCTTACAGATTATCTTTTCATGTTGATGTATAGGAATTCTTTATATAACTCTAGGCATTAATCCTGTGTCAGTTAGATATATTGCGAATTTATGCTCCCAATCTGTGGCGTTTTTTTACTTTATTTTTGGTATCTCTTTTTTATACAGAAGTTTTAAATCTTAATGCCATCAAACCTAAAAATAAGCCTTTTTTCATTTCTGCATTTTTTAAAAAAAATTATTGTATTGAGTTCATATGGGCTTATAGGGTTGTGTAAATTTCAGGTGTACATTATCATATATCACTTTCTGTATAGACTGCATCATGCTCATCACCAATAGTTTAGTTTTCATTCATCATCATACTTATGTTTCCCTTTACCCCTTTTGCCCTCCCCCCACCACATTCGCCTCTGGTAACCACTGATCTGTTCTCTTTATCCAGGTGTCTGTTTATCTTCCACATATGAGTGAAATCATATGGTGTTTGTCTTTATCTGGCTGGCTTATTTCACTTAGCATAATACCCTCAAGATCCATCCATGTTGTCGCAAATGGCACAATTTTGTCTTTTTTATGTCTGAGTAGTATTCCATTGTATATATACCACATCTTCTTAATCTATTCATCCATTGATGGGCACTTGTGGTTGCTTCCACATCTTGGCTATTGTGAATAATGCTGTGATGAACATAGGAATGCATAGGATTGTTGAGTACTGTTTATTTTAGCCTGCTCTGTTCTTTTCCCCTACTGCTTTCTAATGCCTCCTCCAGCGTATGTCCATGTTCCATATGTGTGTGATCTGCTTCTAGGCTTCTGTCTCTGTCATACTAGTCAATGTATTTCATAAAATTCCACATTTATCATTGTTTCTTACATCTTACTCTTCTGCTCTGAATTTATATATCTTCTTACCTAAGTACATATTCTTTTTTCCTATTGTCTAACAATTTCTACAATTATTTAGTATGGCTATTATTATCCTCCCAAACACAAGAAGGACCTAATACAGTGTAATTATCCATTGATCACAACCCTCCAACCCTATTTCTAGTTCTTAAAACTTCTACTTGGAAGAGATGTACATCACTTTAACTCATATTTAATTGGCCAAAATAACTCATATGGTCATGTCTCAGAGACGTTGGGATGTACAATCCTCAAGCATTCAGAGTACTGACACAGATGCATACCCATTTGGAAGATGAGTAATATATACTACAATGTATATTGGTCTTTGTATGACTGAAAACTTCTTCATTTTAACTTCTCTCTTAAACGATAGTTTACCTCTGTAAAAGCATTCTAAATTGATAGTTACTTTTCCTCAACACTTTTCAGACTTATTCCATTAGCTTCTGACTTCTATTGTTGCTGATGTAAGTATGCTGTCAAGTCTAATTCTCATTCCATGTAGTTGGAAATTGTCATTCCCTTTAAGATGTTTCTTTATCTTTATGTTCTGCAGCTTTACTGTACTTCTTAGAGATATGAATTTATTTTTATTTATCCTGCTTGGTACCCAGAGTATCAATTTAAAGCAGAGGTCTATGGCATTTCTGCAAAGAGCCAGATAATAAATATTTTAGGTTTTGCAGGCTCTGTAGTCTCTGTTACAGCTTTACAGCTCTCCCATTGCAGCATGAAAGCAGCCATAGACAATGCATAAACAAATGGGCATGGCTGTGTTCCAATAGAACTTTATTTATAAGAATAGGTGGCAAGTGGATTTAGCCCTCAGGCTGTAGTTGCTTAATCTAAAGCCTAATGACTTTTTTTAATTCTACAAAACTCTCAGCTGTTATTTCTTCAAAAACTATTACTCTACCATTTCCTCCTTCCTAGTTTTTTTTGTCTAGAGTTCCTATTAGATGACAGTTGGTCTCAATCTATCCTCCATGATTTATTTGCTCTCCAAATTTTTTAATCTCTGTGTCTCTCTGTAATAAATTCTAAATCAGTTTATCAACTTCATCTTCCAATTCACTAAGTTTTTCTTCAACTGTGTCTAGGGTGACCAATGTCTCAATTTGCCCAACACTTTCCTAGTTTTAGCATTAAAGTCCCATGTCCCAAAAAACTCTTAGTCTCAGACAGACCAAGATAGTTGTTCATCCTATCTGTGTCCAATCCTGATTTTATCCCATATATTGAGTTTTTGTTCCAGTGATTAAGTTTTAATTTCCAATTTTTTGAATTGGTTACTTTTCATAACCACCTAGTCTTCCCTAATGTCTACCTATTTTTGTTTCAAATATTCTCATACTCTCCTATGGATATCATTCATTTATTTGTTTATTGATGAATCCTAAATTCTTAAAGTCATTTTCAGATTGTTCTATTATTTCAATTTAATCTGAGGTAAACCCATCTTTCAGTTGTTGATTTTGTTGGGTTTTTCTTTTTTTTAAAAAAAAAGATTTTATTTTTCCTTTTTCTCCCCAAAGCCCCCTGGTACATAGTTGTGTATTTTTAGTTGTGGGTCCTTCCAGTTGTGGTACGTGGGATGCCACCTCAGCATGGCCTGATGAATGGTGCCATGTCTGTGCCCAGGATTCGAACTGGCAAAACCCTGGGCCGTGGAATCGGAGTGCGCGAACTCAACTGCTCAGCCATGGGGCCAGCCCCCGAGTTTTTATTTCTTATTAACAGTTTTCTTCCCATATTTTGGAATTTTGTGTTGTGGACCCATTTTTATTTCTTTTTCTCCCTGCCTTCTCTCTGCCTTCGCTAGTGATGTGCTTCTCTCTACTATTTCTTCCTGAGGACTCCAGCCCAGAGCCAGGTCTATATTAACAGCTATGTGATCCAGGCCCACAGTAATATTGCACATTTAGCATATTCATTACTTAGTCAACTAGCATCTTGTCCCGGGTCCTGGCTCTGGGGCTGTGTCTAGCCCAGAGTTTCTCAACCTCATCACTTTTGTGCATTGTAGGATATTTAGTAGCATTTCTGGTCTCTCTCTCTTATTGAAATCATCTCCAGTTGAGAAACACTGGCCTATCCCAAGGCAATTCTTAGCAACAGATCATTTGGTCTCCTGTCATGTGCTAAGGATAGGAAAAAAGCATATCTGTCCCTATTCTTGGTTTCAAAGAGTGACCCTAGCTCAGGTTTCCAGGTTACCCTATAGGAGCTGAACTAACAGATGCTTCTGTAACCTGAACTAACAGCCCGCCTCAGCAGCCCTCCAGTTTCACTGACTGCCTTGTCTTTTTATTCTATTTCTGACATAGAAAGCTTTATTTTCTTTTTGAATGTACCTCTATCTGTACGGTTTCTCATTTTACATTCTGTCATTCACATATGGTTCAGTCAGTGAGAGAGCCACAAAACTTTAGTTTATTGACCAGCAATTGATTCTCTTCTCTCTCTCTTTTCCCTCACTTCCTTCTAGCTTCATATCTTTCACTTTTCTTTTCTCCCCTCATCCTTGATCAGTGGTATTGGGTAAATCAACAAAGTAGAGGAAATGTTTCAGCATCAGTGTCGATGAGATACTGAGAGAATTAGTCCCGTTTCTTCCAGGTCTCCACCACCCTCCCCCTTTACCCCTATCCCAACCTGTTAAACAGTGGTTCTCAGAGCATGCTCCCTAAACCGGCAGCATCAACATCACCTGGGAACTTAATAGAAATTCTTGGGCTCCCCCCAAGACTGACTGAAGATGAAGTTCTGGGAATGGGACCCAGCCACTCGAGGATTAACAAACCTTCTAAGTGATTCTGATGCATGCCAAAGTTTGAGATCCCTGTACTAAGACTTAGCTAAAGAGGTTTGGGCTGGTGGTTCTTAACCTGGCTGCACAGTGGAATCACCTGCTGAACATTACGCAGCTGCATGAGTCCCCCCAAAGAGATTCTGATTTAGCTGGCCTGCGTGGGGCTCAGGCATTCTTTTCTTTTAAACTTCCCAAATGATTCAAACGTCCAGTCACAGTTTTGCTTTAGTTATTCATTTACTGCTTGGCCCATTTTGATAACCACTTATGCCAACTCTTACCTAGTGTTTCAGGAATTCTAAGCGGAAATGGTAAACTTTTAGGGAACAAAGTGTAAAATGAATTTGGTCTGGAGTTGGACTTCCTGGGTTTGAATCTCAGTGCTGCCCTTTATCAGCTATGTGACTGAACAATTTACCCTCTCTGTGCCTCAGTTTTTCCATGTGTAAAAAGAGATGAAATGAATAACTGTGCCTACCTACTGGGGTTGTTATAAGGATTACATGGGTTCATATATGAATGTCTTCAGAATAATGCCTGTCACACAGCAAAAGCTATACAAAATTCTTCTAAACTATTTATTTTGCAAGTAAAACATGCAATGACCTGGAAAACAAATTTAAGTCAAAATTAGTGTTTTGAGAAGGGCAATTTAAAGAGCATTTAAAGAATATTTCCTTTTTTTCATATTGAGAACTTCTGCTTTATAAGACCCACTTTTTCCCAAAAAGCTGTTTGGTCTAAAAATATTGATTCAATAAAAATCAACTATTGTCATTAAAAATTTCAGAATTTTACTATGTGCTTTTTAAAACCAGCTAGTGAAATTGTAAAACCAGAGCTCAGAATCACTGTTCTATAGTCAGATTTGAGTTACAAAAACTGATACGCCAGCAATAAATTCAACCCTTATGTAAATCCTGGCAGAGATCAAAAGAAGTAGAGGTGAAATAAACATCTGCTGGATTTGATCTATGACAGACATTTAGTTGAAGGAATTTGTGTGAAATCTAGTAAAAACGCTTTAATAGATAGATAGACATTTGGAGGTTTAACTTACATGAATTTGTTTTGATTTGTCAGTGTATGGCCACAGTTCAAAGGAACTACTAGCGATTTTCCTCATTACAACTTTGAAAGTAGATGAATTTACTTTATCACAAGAGGACACTCGCCCGAAAGAAAGTAATTTTATCACACATACCCACAACGGCAAGAGACAGCATTTCAGGTCTGGGTGGAGATTTTAATGGCAGAACATAGCTACCCCAACACAATAGGGCTGAGATACACACTGTTTAAATTAGTTACCTAGGGGGTGGAGGCGGGGATTTTCCAAACTATCTGTTGTTAATTATCAAGCCAACAAAGAAAAGACTGAGGGTGGAATAGTTCTAACTTCTGATTTCTAAGCAAAGTTCACCTGTAGCTACTGAGCATACATAGCAAAGATGGTTTCAGTTCTCAATAGATGTAAAAGTTAGCCAACCTGAGCAAGCATGATTGAATTTGATAAGCAGGGCAAGGAGAGAGGCAGGAAGTTCCAGAAAGTAGCCAGAATAACCACATTCTGATGGCTAATTCCACATGAAAAACCAGATACAGTTTCTATACATCTTGATTCTTCTACATCCTCATTTTTCTCATTGTTCTTCCCTTCCACATGGTAAGTGCTTCCATTTACTTTCTAAGCCACATACACCAAAAGAAAAAAAAAGGTCTGCTAGCACAGTCCTGAGAAACGATGTTACACCTACCCTTTGATCAGTAAGAAAACTGGTTTGTCTCTGCTTTGGGTTCACAACAGGCAGGCAGGCAGTCCACAGGTCGTGGAATATTGCCTTCTTGTGCAAGTCACTTGCACAAACTAGAAACATACCACACTTTGCATTTGTAATATCTGTGCTCCTATTTCCATTGTTGAGGTCTGTGTTTAACTAAATGGCTATAAATTCTGCATCCATAACTACTTTTAAAGAAAGATCTATTTAACAGTGTACTCTTTTACTTATTCTAATACATTTGTACCTGTAAGTGTCCTAGACTCACAAGGGAGACAAAAGGAGAGATGATGGTTACAATAAAGGCCTTTTGGAACCAGTAGGCTGAGGCTGGAAGCCTTGCTCTGGCTGTAAATTCTGCTTTCTCAAGCTCTCTGGGTAGCTCTGCTTCTCCTTGCTGCCTCACACTGAGGCCAACTCAGTCTCCATTATCAGACCCACTTGATTCTCATCCGAGAAATACCCTCTGTTTATGTTACCTGCTTGTCTTTTGGAAACACTAGAGTTGGTGACCCCAGATCAGATATTCTCCCTTTCTGGCTTTAATATTCTATAACTGAATAAATTGCACCATTCTGGATATATAGAAAGAGTCAGGGTAAACTTTGTAAACTTTGCCTTCTGGGTAGGCCGCTAATGTTGGGCGTGTTTAGCTTGGAAACTGGTCTAGATATGAGAAAGGAGATCAGATTTAAATGCACAGCAGCCTGCTAGAGGGTCCTGGACTAGTCTTGAGTGTGTGTTTGAGAGGGAATTGGGGCTGGTTAAAATTTAGTATGAAACCGGGTATTGCTGTCTGCAATTTATCATGAAATGCATCAAAAAAACAAAGGTGAATGAATAAATTAATAGACGTCCTTAAACAAAAGCAAGAATAGGAAAATGCTAACAATTGTGAAATCTAGTTTGGAGCGTATTGGGGTTCACTTTCAACTTCAACTTTTGGATATGCTTGCAATTTTTCATAATAAAAAGTGGAGGGGAAAGTTTGTGTCAAATAGACTGGGCAAATGGAGCTGAGAATTTTAGTACAATACTCCATTTTCTATATTCTTAACTAGTGCATTTACGCCACCTCCATTTATCCAGGAGATGCGATATCAGCAAAAAACCTTTTTCTCTCCAAATGTAAATATCTTTATCATTTTCCCCTCTTGTAAAAATAAGATACATGAAGACAATAAATGTTTTCAAAAACTACAGGAAAATGTAGAGAAAGTAAAAATCCATCTGAAGAAAATCATGGTTAAGAGTTTAGTAAATATTTTCAAGACGTGTCGCCAGACTGAGTTTCTCTACGCCTCTTGAAGCCGTATTTGTACTTCTTCTCCTGCACTTTCTTCTCTGACGGACCAGCTGTGACACTTCCTCTAACAGGTGGCTCCAACTTTCTTCCTTTAAGGAACCTTCTACTTCTCACTCCCATCCCACTCTTAATTCCTCTTGACTTGGCCTGTCCTGCCTTCAGCATTTCTCTTGCCAATGCCTTGAAACTCTCAAAAAGCACCTTTAATATTCAAGTGTATTTTCTCTCCAATTATTTTGCATTCCACTATGCTATCTTGCATACTCCAAGCCATCAATACATATTTGCTATTGTACTCATAATTTTCCTAGAGCCTAATCTGATTAAAGCAAAACCATCCTTCTAATTTATTAAGTAACTACACAGTTTAAACCAAATTCTCATCCTAGATAGAAATGAGGATTTCTATGCCAATCCATTTCTGTTAAATTATGGGAAACACAGAGATTAAAATTGTAAGTCTTATTTCAGAAAATACGAGCCAACCTCAGCTCATGGAGTTTTCACATGGACTTGGTCTTTTCCATTTCCCAAGAGTTCATAATGAATGATTGGCATGGTCTCTGAAGAGCAGGGAAGGTTCTGGACTCCTAGACATGTATTGGCAGTGTTTATGGACATTTTTATTTCATGGAATAAAACCATATTTTGATTCTTTAAAAAGTGAAAAGAAGTATTCTTACTAATACTTGAGAGATATCTTTAATACATCTACTTCAAGGAGTTCCCATGAGTTCACTTTCTTGCCCTGCAAATTTTATCAATGATTTCCTGGTTTTACAGAAATATCTTACTTATTCCCATTATAAATTCCTTTCAGAGAATCTCAAAGAATAGGCTAGATCATTTGGGCAAGAAAAAGTGTACTTTTCTTTAGGGATAGACAAATGGATTGTTTCAAATACGGCTTCAAGAGGCGTAGAGAAACTCGGTCTGGCGACACGTCTTGAAGCCTTTTAGTATAGCACTGTCCTGAGCCATATCAAGGTTCAAATCACTCTTCATACTTTGTGTTTGAGGAAATAGGGAACGTAGTAACCATCGCTAACACTTAACTACATGCTTCCTATATGCCAGACATTGTTTTAAAAATATCAATTCATTAAATTCTTACACCAACCCTGGGAGATATACTACTTTTATTACATTTTATGTATCTAGAAACTAAAGGAGAGGGGTTAAGTAATTAGCAACCAGCAAGTAAGTGGTAGAACTAAGATCCAAACTCAAACTGGCCCCAGAGCCTATGCCTAGACCAGTCTACTCAGCTGACTCTCTGGGCTACAAAAAATGGCTCTACACTAGTCTGGAGGAGGGGCACGGTGGGAACCTGCTCTTTCGTAAACCTAATGTGATGAGGGATGCCACCTCAGCATGGCCTGATGAGTGGTGCCATGTCCACGCCCAGGATTTGAACTGGCCAAACCCTGGGCCGCCGAAGCGGAGGGTGCAAACTCAACCACTCAGCAGTGGGGCCAGCCCCATGAACTTTTTTTAAACATCAAGATGAATTTATGCTGATTGATTTCTTCTCCTTTGTTCTTTTGTGAACAATAGATTGTGTGTGTGTGTGTTACATAAAGTATATTAAAGGAAATTTGGACAGAGAAACAATCCACAGTCATAGCGATTTACCTTATATCATATGACCATTCAATCTTATCTACATGAATATATTTTTTTCATAATTATCATAGCATTTTTTCACTCAGGATTAATTCAGGAACATTCTTCCATTTTACTTGATGCTATTTATAATCCTTTAAATGATTGTAACACATCCCATGAAGCTAAGATATAATTTACTTAGATGTTTTGGTCTCTTCCAGGATTTTTCCAGTTAGAAAAGTTGCAATAAACATTTTCATACATAAATTGATAGTAATTTTCTTACTTTGGCTAACTTCCTTAAAGTCCTAGAGATCATCAAAGAAATTAATTTTTTTCTTATTTTATGGATATATACATTGACAAAATGGGATTTTTAATTTTTTCAGGTTGATTACTTAATAAAGAAAACAATATTAAAGAATCATTTAAAATAAATTTCCTTTAATTACTATTGAATTGAACACTTCCAGTTACATTAGGTTAATATTTGAATTTCTTCTCACACACAGGACGGGGGATTTATTAGTTGACGTCTGTAGACATGATATTCTCACACATAAATTTTTTTTTTTACTTTTAGAAGTTCTGTTCTTTGTCTTTTTTTTAAATTGAGTTAATGATAGGTTACAATCTTGTGAAATTTCAGTTGTACATTAATGTTTGTCATTCGTGTTGTAGGTGCACCACTTCACCCTTTGTGCCCATCCCCCACCCCCCCTTTATCACCCATCCCCTGGTATCCACTAAACTGTTCTTAGTCCACATTTTTAAATTCCTCATATGAGTGGAGTCATACAGAGATTATCCTTCTCTAGCTGGCTTATTTCACTTAACATAATTCCCTCAAGGTCCATCCATGTTATTGCAAATGGAATGATTTTGTTCTGTTTTGCAGCTGAGTAGTATTCCATTGTATATATGTACCACATCTTCTTATTCATTCATCTGTTGATGGGCACTTAGGTTGCTTCCATGTCTTGGCTATTGTAAATAATGCTGCAATGAACATTGGGGTACATAGGACTTTTGGGATTGCTGACTTGAGGCTCTTTGCATAGATACCCAGTAGTGTAATGGCTCGATCGTATGGTAGTTCTATTTTTCATTTTTTGAGGAATCTCCATACTGTTTTCCATAGTGGCTGCAACAGTTTGCATTCCCACCAGCAGTGTATGAGGGTTCCTTTTTCTCCACAACCTCTCCAACATTTGTTACTATTAGTTTTAGATATTTTTGTCATTCTAATGGGTGTAAGGTGATATCTTAGTGTAGTTTTGATTTGCATTTCCCTTATGATCAGCGATGACGAACATCTTTTCATACGCCTATTGGCCATCCGTATATCTTCTTTGGAGAAATGTCTGTTCATGTCTCCAGCTCATATTTTGATTGGGTTGTTTGATTTTTTGTTGTTGAGTTGTGAGAGTTCTTTATATATTATGGATATTAAGCCTTTGTCAGATGTATGACTTGCAAATATTGTTTCCCAGTTAGTGGGTTGTTTTTTTGTTTCAATCCTGTTTTCATTTGCCTTGAAGAAGCTCTTTAGTCTGATAAAGTCTCATTTGTTTATTCTTTCTATTGTTTCCCTTCTCTGAGAAGACATAGTGTTCAAAACGGTCCTTTTAATACTGATGTCAAAGAGTGTACTGCCTACGTTTTCTTCTAGAAGCCTTATGGTTTCAGGTCTCACCTTTAGGTCTTTAATCCATTTTGAGTTTATTTTCATGAATGGTGAAAAAGAATGGTCAATTTTCATTCTTTTACATGTGGCTTTCCAGTTTTCCCAGCACCATTTGTTGAAAAGACTTTCTTTTCTCCATTGTATGCCCTCAACTCCTTTCTTGAAGATCAGCTGTGCATAGATGTGTGGTTTTATTTCTGGGCTTTCAATTCTGTTCCATTGATCTGTGCACCTGTTTTTGTACCAGTACCATGCTGTTTTGATTACTGTAGCTTTGTAGTATGTTTTGAAGTTAGGGATTGTGATGCCTCCCATTTTGTTCTTTTTTCTCAGGATTGCTTTAGCAATTCTGGGTCTTTTGTTGCCCCATATGAATTTTAGGATTCTTTCTTCTAATTCTGTAAAGAATGTCATTGGGATTCTGATTGGGATAGCATTGAATCTGTAGATTGCTTTAGGTAGAACAGACATTTTAACTATGTTTATCCTTCCAATCCAAGTACATGGAATGTCTTTCCATCTCCTTATGTCGTCATCCAATTCTCTCAGAAAGGCCTTGTAATTTTCGTTATATAGGTCCTTCACTTCCTTAGTTAAATTTACCCAGGGTATTTTATTCTTTTTGTTGCGATTGTGAATGGTATTTTGTTCTTGAGTTCTTTTTCTGTTCGTTCGTTATTAGAATAGAGAAATGCTACTGATTTATGCAAATTGATTTTGTACCCTGCAACATTGCTGTAGTTGTTGATTACTTCTAAGAGTTTTCCAATGGATTCTTTGGGGTTTTCTATATATAAGATCATGTCGTCTGTAAACAGCGAGAGTTTCACTTCTTCCCTCCCTATTTGGATTCCTTTTATTCCTTTTTCTTGCCTGATTACTCTGGCGAGGACCTCCAGTACTATGTTAAATACGAGTGGTGATAGAGGGCATCCTTGCCTCGTTCCTGTTTTCAGGGGAATGGCACCCAGTTTTTGCCCATTGAGTATGATGTTGGCTGTGGGTTTGTCATATATGGCCTTTATTATGTTGAGGTAGTTCCCTTCTATGCCCATTTTGTTCAGAGTTTTTATCATAAATGGCTGTTGGATCTTGTCAAATGCTTTCTCTGCATCTATTGAGATGATCATGTGGTTTTTATTCCTCAGTTTGTTGATGTGGTGTATCATGTTGATTGATTGCAGATGTTGAACCATACCTGTGTCCCTGGTATGAATCCCACCTGATCATGATGTATGATCCTTTTGATGAATTGCTGAATTCTGGTTGCCAAAATTTTGTTTAGAATTTTTGCATCTATGTTCATCAGTGATATTGGCCTGTAGTTCTCTTTTTTTGTGGTGTCCTTGTCAGGCTTTGGTATCAGCGTGATGTTGACCTCATAGAATGTGTTAGGAAGTGTTCCATCCTCCCTAATTTTTTAGAATAGCTTGAAAAGGATAGGTATTAAATCCTCTCCGAAAGTTTGGTAGAATTCCCCAGGAAAGCCATCTGGTCCTGGGCTTTTATTTTTTGGGATGTTTTTGATTGCTGTTTCAATCTCTTTCCTTGTGATTGGTCTATTCAAATTGTCTGCCTCTTCTTGAGTGAGCTTTGGGAGATTATAGGAGTCCAAGAATTTATCCATTTCCTCTAGGTTATCCATTCTGTTGGCATATAGTTTTTCGTAGTATTCTCTTATAATCTGTTGTATTTCTGCAGAGTCTGTTGTTATTTCTCCTCCTTCATTTCTGATTTTGTTTATTTGAGCTTTCTCCCTTTTTTTCTTTGTAAGTCTGGCTAGGGGTTTGTCAATTTTATTTATCTTCTCAAAGAACCAGCTCTTTGTTTCATTGATCCTTTCTACTGCCTTTTTCATTTCAATAGTATTTATTTCTGCTCTGATTTTTATTATTTCTCTCCTTCTGCTGACTTTGGGCTTTATTTGTTCTTTTTTCTCTAGTTCAGTTAGGTGTAGTTTAAGATTGCTTATTTGGGATTTTTCTTGCTTGTTAAGATGTGCCTGTATTGCGATGAATTTTCCTCTTAATACAGCTTTTGCTGTATCCCATATGAGTTGGTATGGCATGTTATCATTTTCATTTGTTTCCAGGTATTTTTTGATTTCTTCTTTAATTTCTTCAATGATCCATTGCTTGTTCAGTAGTGTATTATTTAGTCTCCACATCTTTGTGCCTTTCTCAGCTTTTTTCTTGTAATTAATTTCTAGCCTTTATAGCGTTATGATCGGAGAAGATGCTTGTTATTATTTCAATTTTTTTAAATTTGTAGAGGCTTGCCTTGTTTCCCAATATATGGTCTCTCCTTGAGAATGTTCCATGTGCACTTGAGAAGAATGTGTATTCAGCTCTTTTAGGGTGAAGTGATCTATATATGTCTATTAAGTCCAATTGTTTTAGTTTTTCATTTAGCTTCACTATTTCCTTGTTGATTTTCTGTCTGGATGATCTGTCCATTGATGTGAGTGGGGTGTTGAGGTCCCCTACTATTATTGTGTTGTTTTTAACATCTTCCTTTAGGTCTGTTAATAGTTGCTTTATGAATCTTGGTGCTCCTATGTTGGGTGCATAGATATTTATAAGCGTTATTTCTTCTTGATGAAGTGTCCCTTTGATCATTATATACTGTCCCTCTGTGTCTCTCTTTACCTGTCTTATTTTGAAATCCACTTTGTCTGATATAAGAATTGCAACACCTGCCCTTTTTTGCTTGCTATTAGCTTGAAGTATTGTCCTCCACCCCTTCGCTCTAAGCCTGTGTTTGTCCTTGGGGCTGAGGTGTGTTTCCTGGAGGCAACAAATTGTTGGATCTTGTTCTTTAATCCGTTTTGCCACTCTGTGTCTTTTTATTGGAGAGTTCAATCCGTTTACACTGAGAGTGATTATTGATGCATGTGGACTTAATGCTGTCAATCTGTCGCTCATTATCTTGTTTTCCTGCGTTTCTTTTCCTGCTCACACATAAATTCTTAATTTGGAATATATTAAGTTTTTATCCCATTTGTGCAAATATTTTACACATTTTGTCTTCCATTTTATTTTATTGCTGGTATTTGTTGTTGCACAGCAGCTTTTTCTCCTTTATATGAGTTACTCTTCCCTGTTGTAATTTCCTTAAAAATTGACACCTTTTTTTTTTTTGAGGAGGATTAGCCCTGAGCTACCTACTGCCCATCCTCCTCTTTTTGCTGAGGAATACTGGCCCTGAACTAACATCCATGTCCATCTTCCTCTACTTTATGTGTAGGACACCTGCCACAGCATGGCTTGCCAAGCAGTGCCGTGTCCACACCCAGGATCCGAACCGGGGAACCCCGGGCCCCCAAGAATCAGAATGTGTGCACTTAACTGCTGCACCACCAGGCAGGCCCCCCAACACCTTTTGGATAAATACTGTAGTTCATACTCTGCTGATTTTCCTTCTTAACTCTACAGTCTATTTGGAATTTATTCTGACTGACGGAAAGAATTAACGTGGAGTTAAAATAATATCTATTTAGATGTTGTTTCCCCATTTTTGTTATTTTTAAATTATCATATATTATCGCTCTCTTTTGAGCCATCTCTTTTATTTTTGTGTTATCATACATTTTCAATTATTCTTTCATATTATATTCTAACATCTAATGGAGTTAATCTCCCTCATCCCTTTCATCTTGCCTCCTCTTTTTCACAATACTAATCATTGATGCTTTTACTCATGTATTTTTTTCTAAGTTTATAATTTTAAGTTCTTTAAAAACTCCAGTTGTGATTCTAATCATCATTCTTTCAGCATCAAAAAAAGTGGACTAGTATCCAGCTTTCCTCTTTAGTGTTGCTCTGTAGAGAGTTCAATTGACTTTTCACACTTTTCGCTGTAGAGAATTTCCCACCTACTCAAGTAGCCCAGGATGACTTTTCAGGTCAGGGTATAGTCTGGCCAAACAGAGAATAGTCATTTCCAGTAAAGCTGTAGTGCCAGTTAAAACTGTATTTCGGTCTAACCTAGTGAGCCAATCGGTCACTGGGGATGAAGGCGCTCCTTATTTTGTTCTTGTTTTTATTGTTATTATTGTTGTGTTATTATCACTCAATTCCACTTTTCCTTTAATGTGGTTTATAGAGGTAAAACTAATCTAAAGCATTCAGAAATGTGAGTTCCTCAGATGTTCTTGCTGTACAGTAATTAAGCAATTCCTTTAGGAACAAATATTAATTCTTATTCTCTCAAGACATACTCTTGAAAACCACAAGCATGTTTTTGTCAGTTTTTCCATGTGTTAAGAAAAAATTTTAAACAACAAATCACCCAATGTTTGAGCAAGATATATTCATCTACTAGGCATGTAAAATATTTTCCTAATATAAACCTCTTCAAAGATAGCTATAAATCATCATTTGAAACTCCTCCATTGAAAGGATGACTAATCTTTCCATCATTAAATTGTGAAATGAAACACTCCCAAATCACATGATTCAATCTTAAAGCTGTTGCTACTTTGTTTCTTTACTAGGTCAGCTTCAGGATAAAACATTTGTATTTTTCATTACATAGAACTCTAGGATCCCTTGTCTTAAGTCCACTATTTTTGCGTTGACGTACCCTAAAATCAGAACTCCATATCATTTTAAAAGGTTATCTAGCCACTTTCCAACACTCACAGTATGAAGCTCACCCAAGAAGCTTGCACAGAGATCACCTCAAAGATGACAGGATAAGATTCACCTGCCCTCCCACCCCCAAAACAGAGTGGTTGCTGGACCGTATCATTTACAAGGATCCAATTCATCTCTTTGCTTTTAAGTAATCCTAACACTTAACACCAAAAGGAAAATCAAGAACATGAAAAGTCATAGCTATCACCCCACTTAATCATATTCCAAAAAAGGAGGTTCCAATCTGGTGAGGATATGAAATCTATTCTAGGTAACATTCCAAAAATGCCTCCTAATCACCAAACTCAATAAAATCTTTTTAGTCTTCCCAATGGCATTTGAAAGTCCTTCCTTGATTTCTGTAATACCATTCTTCCCTGGTTCTCCTCCTTATGCCTGTAACAATTTCTTCTTTGTTCCCTTTGAACCTATGCCTTCCATTTTGGTTATATGCAAGTATCATTTTTGCCTCCCTCTCACTCTGCCTGCTCTCCCTATTTTCTGTCACCCTCAGGCTTCAGCTACTATCTCTATGCTAAGGACTCACATGTCTGGTACCTCAAATGTCACCTGACCCAAACTGAAGTCATCATCCCTCCCCAAATCTGTTCTTCCTCCTGTATGCTATAACTCAGTAAGCGTAGCCACCATCTACTCAGTCACCCAAGCCTTATACTTCTATGTCATTTTATATTTTTCCCTTGCCACCAGTGCCCTGCCACCCAACTTTAAAGCACATACACATTTCCTTCTCTACAGCTATATTTAATGGATATCTTCAGAATTCAGTCCTTTATCTTCTTTGACTAGACTATTATACTCTTTCATCTCATGTTCCTTAAATCTGTCATTATTCTGCTCCGAGAATGATCTTTGTAAAGCACACGGCTAATTATACAACTTTATGGATTCAAACCCTTTAGGTGGCTCCTAATGGCCTGGTATGAGGGTTAGCAAACTATGGTCTGCAGATCCAATCCAACCCATTGCCAGTTTTTACAAAGAAAATGTTATTGGAACATAGCCACGCTTGTTCATTTACGTATTGTCTGTGGTTGATCTCATGCTACAACAGCAGAGTTGCATAGTCTCAGCAACAACCATGTGGCCCTAAGAGCCAAAAATGTTTACAACTCAACCCTTTATAGCAAAAGACGTTTGCTGATGTTTGGCCTGGTGGATAAAATCTGAACTCCACGGTATGATGTGTAAGACCTCCATTCTTTGATTCCAGTCTTACCTCTTCCATTCTTCCATTCTTCCACCACACACACCACCTTAAACCTTATACTATGTCAGGGCTTGCCTGCCTGCAGTTTCCCAGCGCTATCCAATAGAAATTTCTGTGAGGATGGAGATGTTGTGTGACTGCACTGTCCAAGGTGGGAGCCGCCAGCCACATGGCATATTGAAAGCTTACGATGTGACTAGTGCAACTGAAGAACTGAATTTTTAACTTTATTTAATTAGCATAAATTTAAACTTAAATAGCCACATGTGACTAGTGGCTACCACATTGGACAGCGCTGTGCTAGACTGTGTCACCAACAGTATCTTTGTTCATTCTAAGGGGAATATTTAAAATATTTAGAATACCCTGTCCATCTGGAAACACTCATATTTCAACCATTAACTTAAGGGTCACCTTTTATAAGGAGGATTTTCTAACTCCCAGCCCATGTCTCCCCCAAAAGAACTGGGCATCCGCCTTTTGTGCCTTCACTGTGCCATCATATTACCAGGAGAGTTATTTTTTTACTCTGATCTGTCTGCCCCTACCAGAATAGCAATCTATAAATGCAAATCCTTGTCCAATTTGTCTCTGCTTAAAAAGTCCCTAACCCACTGCTTGCTTTGTGCCAGAAGCTTAATTAATATTGGTCAAGTAGATTGATTAATGTTACTTTCAAACTTTTTTCCAACATGTAAGTCCTTTTCTTTCATTTATAGTTCTTTTTTTTATTGCAGTAACATTGGATTATACTATTATATAGCTTTCAGATATACATCGTAATATATTTTGAATTCTGTGTAGATTACATCCTGTTCACCACCCAAAAACTAATTATAGTCCATCCCCTCACATGTGAGCCTAATCACCCCTTTTGCCCTCCGCTTTCCCCTCTTTCCCTATGGTAACCACCAATCCAATCTCCATTGCTATGTGTTTGTCGTTTTGATCTTCTACTTATGAGTGAGATCATACGATATTTGACTTTCTCCCTCTGACTTATTTCACTCAGCATAATACCCTCAAGTTCCATCCATGTTGTTACAAATGGCCAGATTTCATCATTTCTTATGGCTGAGTAGCATTCCATTATGTATATCTACCACATCTTCTTTATTCATTCGTCCCTTGATGGGCACCTAGGTTGCTTCCAAGTCTTGGCTATTGCGAATAATGCTGTAATGAACACGAGGGTGCATGTATCTTTATGCATTTATTGTTCTTTGACAAAGAGAGAATGACCATTCGCACAAGTGCTAAAATATCCTAGTGACCTCTCTCCCCTGCCTGCCCCCTTTAGATCTTGGCTTCTCTCTGAGAAAAATAACTGATTACAATCCCCTGAGCAACCTGATTTTGTTCACACATTTTAAAGTTCACTTTCATAACAGCCTCTGTGAGACTTAGAGTCAAAAAGGCCACATTCCTCTAAAAGCAGTAATGAGGAATCCATGACCATTCTGCCAACCTCCTTGTCCGGCCTCTATGAGGTTTGTTAATTCTGCCTTTTTGAGAACACCCTAGTCACTTGCGGCTTATGTGAGCCCTTCACTACTGCAGCTAACTTGTTTTGTATTTGATTGTAGCAACTTTTAGTATTATCTAAACGAAGGATGACAGAAAAGTCTACAGTTTGACTTTTCTACAGACATGAACCCAGTTTGCTGAATTGTGGAAATGGCAAAAACAACAATCAACAGTCCTTAAGCAGAGGAGGCAAAAAATGTCCATGTCAGTTCTGAGAATGTTGGAGAATCTAGTCCAGGTGGATTTCAAAGTCAGCCAAGAATCTAAAACTGCACATGTTCACAGGTACAGAGTATCAAAGCAAAGCTTCCGGACGCTTCCTTTTCAAAGTTCCAAATTAAATATTGGCCAGTTTTCGGAGCTCTCTTTGGCCTGTGTAGAATTAAGTACTCTTTTAGATAAATTACTTCAAAATACTCTACACTTTCTCAACACTCACATGTTTTAAATTGCTAAGGTGTAAAATCAAGCGATTTTAATCCATCCCAAGTGGTTTTTGAGGCTGTAATATCTTATCCCTGTAAGATCAGGGAATGTAGAGAAAGAAGGATAACATGGTGAATGATGAGGCTCGATTCGTATCAGATCACTTCTCTGTTACCTTCCTACCAACTGTCAGTGTCACTCATACACACTCCTGGGTCATCTGTCTGATGGATTTGCACAATGATTGTGAGCAGTTTCCAGAGCCAATCTGTGTGCAAATCCAGGTTCTACCTTTTGCCACCTGCTTCACCTGGGCAAGCCGCTTCACTCTCAGTGGCCCAGCTTCCCCCTCTGGAAAATGGGGGCACCGATAGACCCTACTTGTAGGTGCCGATGCTTATCGAATGAGCCAATATTGCAGGAAAGTGTGCAGTACTGTACTGCTATCTTCAGTGCAAATGCTTCCAAAACCTTAAATTCAAACGGATGCGAATTCCTTCAAAATGGCTTTAAGGGGCTCAAAATTCTTACTTAAAAAAAAACCCAATAACATACTTTCTGACAATGCTTAGAAACATCTGGATTTCTTTGAGGATATGGGAGAAGGAAAGGACCACATATCATCAGTGAATGTGCATCAGAGGCTTTGAGGCTGGGAAAACGATTACTGCTACGGAATGCTTCCTCCTGACTCCTGACCCACCCAGAGAGTGGTCAGAGAGCAGGGACCTCCTGGAATAGGAATAATTTTCCTCTTGTTACACCTGAGCAACCAAAGAGGATTGCTTTGACTCCAATTCCTTCTAAGCTGCTAGACCAAATTCCCAAAACCTCAGAAGAGGGAAAATAGGCTCTCTGAAAAAATACAAGGTATACACAGAACGCAGAAAGGGAAATATTGCCATAGATCAAATTTTCAAATGTGTATAAGTACACACTTCTCTAAAAGCATAGCATGTTTCTGGCATACACTAGATGCTCAATAAGTTTTAGGTAAATGAAGGTCACTGAAACTAACCATGGGTATGTTTACTTCCCCCCATCATATATTAACAAATGGTGAAATATCACAGTTGACATATAAAGAAAACTGCCTATAAATATACTTTTAGGGTAAGAAACGTCCAATATAAATATTTTATTGAAGTTATATTTATTTTCCTTTATTTGGGGAGATTTTTTAAAATCATAGTCCTTACCATTTGGGATGCTAACCTGGAAACATGAACCAAGTTTACTGAATTGTGCCAAAACTGTGAATTTTTATCCTTTTTTTATCTAACAATCTTAGACTAAGAGCTTGAGGCAAATGGACTATTGGACTGCATTTGTAAATACAAACTAAAGATTTTATCATGTGTCAAAATTCTGTGGGGATACATTTTTTTACATATGCTATGTGATGATGGAAAACATTATCAGTTGTGCAAAGCCAAATAACGATACACAAAATAGAAAATCTTCTAAATGTTTCAAAAACTTGTACCTGGAGACTATAATCTATTAGGCAAGAAAGTGACATTTTTGGAAATTCACCCTTTGGGGGAGTATTTCAACTTTAAGACTTATTTTGTGTTTGTGGCATTGTCCTACATCCACATGATTCTATGCGATGGGAACCATTACCATCATTTTTCGTGTTTTCAGAAGAGAAAATTGAGGCACAGAAGTGAGTTGCCCAAGATGTCACAGCTGACATTCAAACCCAGGCAGTCTGTCTCCAAGGTCCAGGCTCCAAACCTCTGCATGATTCTGCCCTGAATGGGATGGTGCTGTCTCCATTCTGTTCCTCACCATGCCGTTGTCACACAGCTCTGTAACATGAACATCTTGTCCTCTCAGTTCATATGGATCTATAGCATCTTTTTATTTTTTATCTAAGTAACATTGGTTTATAACATTATATAAATTTCAGGTGTACATCATTATATTTCGACCTCTGCGTAGACTATATCATGTTCACCACTGAAAGACTCGTTACCATCCATCACCATACACATGTGCCCTTTTATGCCTTTCACCCTCTCCCTCCCGCTTCCCCTCTGGTAACCACCCATCTGTTCTCCTTATGTATGCATTTCTTTGTTTGCTGTTGTTGTTTTATCTTCCACGTATGAGTGAAATCATACAGTACTTGGCTTTCTCTCTCTGACTTATTTCACTTAGCATGATACCCTAGAGGTCTATCCATGTTTTTGCAAATGGCAAGATTTCATCTTTTTTTATATATTGTGTATATATCCATTGTATATAGATCTTCTTTATATAATTTCAGGGTACAAAATCAACACACAAAATCAGTTGTGTTTCTGTACACTAACAATGAAATAGCAGAAAGGGAAATCAAGAATCCAATCCCATTTAGAATCACAACAAAAAGAATGAAACACCTAGGAATAAACTTAACCAAAGAGGTGAAAGACCTGTACACTGAAAACTATAAACATTGTTGAACGAAATCAAAGAAGACGCAAAGAAATGGAAAGATATTCCATACTCATGCATTTGAAGAATTAATAAAGCATCTTTTTAATAGCTAAATAATATTCCCTTGTCTAGATACCATATATGTTGTCTAAACTTTTCCCTATCTAGGGACTTTGAATTTTTACTTTTCCATTACTGAAGTCACTTTCAACTCTCAGAACTATTCCTTGTGTGACATAAGAGAGGAAGCACGTGAAAAGAATGTGTGGACAGTATGACTTAGCGCTCTCGTGGGAGGAAATGGTATGTTCATTTCCCCTAGGGAGGAGTTGTGTGATAGGAGCTCAGAGGGTTTAGGATATCGTTATGGAAAGTTAGCTAATCGTGCCAAATTATCATTATGATAAAGATGGAATTGGCAGGCAAGAGCCCCAAGCGGAAATGTAATTATACAATGATGTTTATTATATGATGTATGCCCAGACATTAGCTGGTTATCATACAAGACAAAATACAGTTCTTATACTTCAGCTTTAAAAATCTATAATTCCACGGTTTATTAGACAGACTAATGAGCTCATAGAACAACTCTGAGGTTAGGGCCTCTCTGCCTCAGGGGTCCCTTTCTGCTTACCTCTCAGCTTCACCCCCTGCTTTAGGGTTTTCTCATTTTTATCCCCTGGGCCACCTGTCCACCACAAACAGGTACAGTGCTTTGCTTTTTTTCTCTAGATTAGGCATAGACAAGACAAAACAGAAGGGAAAGAAAACCTTTCTCTTTCTCCCCTGGGCCCAATAGTGTCACTGTGAAATTTCTAAAGCTATCAAAGTAGAAGTAAATAAAACACCCCCCTCCAAGTCTTAAATGTGGTCTTCTTTGAGGAAGGATCCTATGCCAGCTAATAACTCTGCTCGCCAAGCTGCACAAAACCCTGTTCCTCCGCATCCCGCCTGGACATCCCAGTCCAGAGAGCCTCTTCCCTCAGATTTCCCCAATGCAACTCCCTTCTCTGCCCGCTCACTTTTTGTAAACTGAGGTAACATTGGTTTGTAGTATTATATAAATTTCAGGTGTACATTATTGTATTTTGACTTCTGTATAGACTACATTGTGCTCACCACATGCCCACAAAAGTCTGGTTTCCATCCATCACCAGATAAATGTGCCCCTTATGTCTTTTGCCCTCCCCCACCCCCCTTTCCCTCCAGTTGATAATCTATTCTCTGTATCAATGTGCTTGTTCATTGCTATTCTTGTTGTTTTATCTTCCACATATGAGTGAAATCATACAGTATTTGGCTTTCTCCATCTGACTTATTTCTCTTGGCATAATACCCTCAAGGTCCATCCATGTTGTTGCAAATGGGACAATTTTGTCTTGTTTTATGGCTGAGTAGTATTACATGGTATATATATAACACATCTTCTTTATCCATTCATCCCTTGATGGGCACTTAGGTCTCTTCCACATCTTGGCTAATGTGAATAATGCCTCAATGAACATAGGGGTGCATATATCTTTTGTGTATGTGTGTGAGAACGATTGGTCCTGAGCTGACATCTGTTGCCAATCTTCCTCTTTTTGCTTGAGGAAGATTCTTGCTGAGCTAACATCTGTGCCAATCTTCCTCCATTTTATCTGGGATGCCGCCAGAGCACGGCTTGACAAGTGGTGCCAGATCTGCACCTGGGATCTGTACCTTCGAACCCCAAGCCACGGAAGCAGAGCACGCGAACTTTAACCACTATGCCACCGGGCCGGCCCCATATATCTTTTTAAATTAGTGTTTTCGTGTTCTTTGCATAAATACCTAGAAGTGGAATTGCTAGATCATATGGTAATTTTATTTTTAATTTTTTGGGGAATCTCAGTACTGTTTTCCATAGTGGCTGCACAAATTTACATTCCTACCAGCAGTGTACAAGGGTTCCCTTTTCTCCACATCCTCTCCACACTTGTTATTTCTTGTCTTGCTAATTATAGCCATTCTGACAGGCATGAGACGATATCTCATTGTAGTTTTGATTTGTATTTCCCTAAAATTAGTGATGTTGAACATCTTTTCATGTGCGTGTTGGCCATTCATGTATCTTCTTTGGAAAAATGTCTGTTCAAATCCTTTGCCCATTTTTTAATTGGGCTGTTTTTTGATTTTTGAGTTGTATGAGTTCTTTATGTATTTTGGATATTAACCTCTTATAGGATATATGATATGCAAATATCTTCTCCCAGTTGGTAGGTTGTGTTTTTGTTTTGTTGATGGTTCTTTTGCCTTGCAGAAGCTTTTTAGTTTGATGTAGTCCCATTTATTTTTTCTTTTGTTTCTCTTGCGTAAGGAAATATATTCAAAAAGATACTGCTAAGATGGATGTCAAAGAGCATGCTGCCTACGTTTTCTCCTAGGAGTTTTATGGCTTCGGGTCTTACATTCAACTCTTTAATCCATCTTGAGTTAATTTCTGTGTATGGTGTAAGATAGTGGTCTACTTTCATTCTTTTGCATGTGGCTGTCCAGTTTTACCAACTCTCTTCTAAGGGATTGTTGGGGCTTTATGAGACAATAGTGAATTCTCAGCTGGAATCCATTCAAAAATCACAAGTATAATCCACCTAACCAACCATCACCTTATTCTTTTTTTCTCTCAGAGAAGGCTGGTTAGATATGTTCTCCATCTCCTCTGCCCCAGCCTCCTAATGACACACACATGTCCACACAAACACTGACAGATATTTATTAACTACCTGTTTAATGCAGAGATTTATAGATATTAAGCCCATATACCTCATTTTGAGTTGGGAAAATATCACTGTACAGATTAGAAGAGTCCCCTGCTCACATATGCACACACATTTTTTAAATTGTGGTAGAACAGACACATGCCTTTTATCATTCTAGTATTAGATTTTAAGAAAATTGTTGAAAAAGATTGAAAAGAAAAACTTTGAGGCAACCTAAGGGAGTTGGGATTATTTCAACGAGAGAGAGAGAGGAAAAAAAAAAACAGTGAAGTGATTTTACAGTTTCTGGACTATGAAACAACAAGTAAAGTGTTGTGAAGGTTCTCGAAGGATACCCTCGGGATAACTGAAAAATTTGGGGGGAATACAGCCAGGAGGGAACAGAATGCAAAATCCTTGGCCTGATAAAACTTCCTTTTGGGCTTTAATGTAAGTTTACAAGAGACTAGCACTTTAAATAACAAATTCTATGAACAAATGTGGTTATATATAGGTGCCTTCCAGGAAAAAGAGAAGCTTAAAATGTAGCAGGAAGAATTCAGATGAGCTAAAACCATCAGGCTCCTTTCCAATGCACCTGCTTTTCAAATAAGGTAGATCCCTCACTGGGAAGTGGTCTGTATCACATGTCACATTGTGAATGGAGCCTCCTAGAGTTGTGCAGGGCACAATCAACACAACATACTTGTTCCTTTGCCTGCCCAGAACCACCCTTAGAAATGAGGAGAAATAAGGAAATAAGGTGGAGTCCTATCCCCACTCTCAACCTTGACTTCATTTCCCTCCCTTTTTACCACTTCTCCACCACTCCAGGTTTTGAGGAACAAGAGAAAGGGGCAAGTGAGAGAAGAGGAGAATAAATGGGAAGGGGAAAGGAAGGAGCTGACCTGAGAAGACACAGCTTCATAGCGGGGGAGTGGAACTGAAGCTTGTGTTCCCTGCTACCTTGCCCATCGCCCAGAATCAAAAGTCCAGGAAACCCTGGGGTGATGGCACTTCCTTTAGAGTGATCCACATATGCCCAGGGCTCTGTAAGCAACTTGGGCTGACCAAACAGGGCACACTGGCATGCGCAGAAATCTGCAGCACATTCTCATGCACAACAAAGAAGTTTTCATGTGTTGGAAGGGGAAGTGGTTTGAAAGCTTAACTGTTGGAGGCAAGAGGTAAACAAAACATAAAGCCTCACCCTGATACCCTCTCCACTTTCCTACAGGCTTAATAAACCTTTCTAAACTATGTTACTTAATTTTTGTTTGGTTAGTTATTCTGGCTAAGCCACTAGACACACTTTCTGCTGATATGATGGAGGCTGTTCTAGAAATTACACGCAGATACTTACAGGACTCGAGGGCTCCTTTTTGCTCTTCCTGAACCCAAAAATGGTTCCCTGTTTGACTACAGAGACTTCATTGTCCCCATCCAGCTTCCTCTTCGTACAATAACTGCTTTCTATTGTTCCTTCTCCAGTAGGCAGGTGGGTTGGCCCACAGAAGTACTGCAAACAAATTGATCTTGGTTTAATTAAATATTTTGATCTTTGCCAAGTTATGAAGGAATTATTTAAGAGAAGCCGAAAGGAAGAAACTAAAAATTCACCCAACAAAGGATGAAGCATTCTCTTTTTCCTTCTCGGGCTTCCTTAGAACTTATCCCCACAGTTCAGTGGCATCAAGTACATTTGTATTGTTGGGTGCACGTGATTAATTTTATTTTTTTTTTAGTTTAGGATCAACACACCATTCTGGAATCTTGATTATATCAGCCAATGTACTAGTTACTCCTCCCATATTTGCATGATTTGTAAATATCAGAATGCTTCTGTATCTTTGTCAAAGATAAAGATGAAAATAATAGAACAGACCTAAAGACAAGGGAGATAGAGAGAGGTTGATAGCAAACGATTAATCCATATCCTCTGAGTGGTGTGTTGCTCAGCTGCAGTTGACTGTCTTCCAGTCTCAAGGCAAATAATCCCCATCTCTAAGAAAGCTCTCATCTTTGTTCCAATCCTGTTTTTCCAACTACCTATTCACACAAATATTTCATATTCATAGTGACTGAAATATCCAAAATGGAATTCTCCAAATCAGTTCCCTTGCCCATCTATGCCATTTCCATCAGCACCACCATCTTGTCTTGAAGAATGAAAGTATCATAGTCATTTAATTATTTCTTCCCTTCTTTCCTTATATCCAGTCTGGCACTAAGCACTTTAGTTCAGTGATTATCAGAATTTTTCATGTCACGTCTCACATAGGAAATGATGATATTAGATTAAATAGGTAAAAAAAAAGAAAAGGTTATTTATGTCTGGAAGTAATTACCTAATGTGGGGTAGGGTGTTCCCCACAGCTCCCAAGGCATCTGTGGTTTAGTATCTCAACTCGCCTATGACAAGCTGGGCACACAGACTGGGAAGCTCAATTTTAGTCCGTTCTTTCTTCAAAATGTCTCATACTTGTCTTTTTATTTCCATTTCTGCAGCTAGCATCTTAGTCAAAGTCGTTCTCTCCTACTTGGATTGTTGTTAACACCCTTGTAACTACTTTCCTTGCTTTTCCTCAAGTTTATCTTTGGCAGTGCTGCTGACTAATCTACTTATCCACTGCTTTTGACATGAACCTACAATTGTTTCCCATTACCTAAGACAGTCAAACCCAAGTTCTTGTCAGGATGTCAAGGAAAAGATATTATGTGGGCCCGTCTTATGTGTTAAACTTGTTTCCCACTATTTCCTCCAACAACCTCTATTCAACTTAAATTCACTTATTCACTGCCTGTCACCAACATCATCACATTTTATATGTTTGCTCTCCTTCCAGAAGATCCTGGTGGTAGTGGTTAATAGTCATAACTACTTGAGTAGCCTTGTAGTCCTGAGTGCCTACTATGTATTAGGCCCTGTGCCAACCTTCATAGCAACCTTGCATGTTAGCTAGTATTATCCCAATTTTATAGATAAGAACGTTAAAATTCAGCTTAAAGAACTTGGCCAAGAAGAAAAATTGATTAAGTGGCAGAGAGCTAAGACTTCAAATCTCAGCCTGACTTCAAAACACCCTCCTTCTACTGCCCTTGTCCAGTGTGAGCTCAGCTTTCTCTGAACTCACAACATTTCTTTTCAAACTTCTAATTTGGCAATTAATAATTTGCTATGTAGGACAATCCTTTGATTGTTCTTTATTATTCTCTTATTCTTGTACTCTTTAGCTGTCTGCATGTTTGTCTTCATCTGTCCAACTGTGCTGAGAACCTTTGACTGCAAAACCTGTATCCCCTATAATTCTTACATGTTGCTATGTCTCTGTGGATATGACATCTCAATTTCTGAATTTTTGCCAAAGCATTATAGTTCCTCTGGCCCACATGTGCTATAATACACTATCCCCAAGAAACTGGATTTACATTAATGGCTTTGATTTTCTGCATTTGCTTTTACTCTTCTTCCCAGTTATTTAATAGCTTAATTTTTCAATTCATAGATTATTATAATATCAAAAGGCTTCAGTGTTCTTTAGTCTATGATAGTCCAGAATGTCCAGCAGATTTTCCAAGACATATTGGTCACTTTAAATTAGAGATCTAGTGCCATAAATCTTCTAGTGATTATTTTCAAATTTATTCTTAACTTCAGAGCAGAGTAAGTAGAGAGTTAATCTTCTCATTAATCCAGCTTTGGGTCTTAATAACAACATGAGTTATATAATTTAATATAAAAGTATCTTTGAAAATCCTGTTACATTCCTAGAATTCATGTTGCTGAGAGGTTTAGAAAACAAAGGTATATTGTATGGTTCCGGTTGTCTAGAACTGTGCTGACCAGTACTGTAGCCACTAGCCTCATGTGGCTATTTAAGTTTTAATTAAATAAAATTTAAAATTCAGTTCCTGAGGCACATGTCATGTGCTCAATAGTGGAATATGGTTAATGGCTACCGTATTGGAGAACACAGATATAGAATATTGGTACATTACAAAAAGTCCTATCGGACAGCACTTCTCTAGAAGTTTCTCAACAGTTTTGTTGAGAAATATATGTGTTTGATATAATTCACAGCAGCTGAAGATATATTAGCTACGCGTTCTTATAAATAAGTAGCTATCATAAGTTAAGGTTTCATTCATCATTTATTCTCTCAATGTAACACCTCGTGCCCAGTAAGTGCACAAAAATGTTTAATAAGTGTTTGTAGCATAAATATGGCAGCTCCTATACAGATCCTCAGTTATCTGGAATCATAAGATGACAAAAGAAAAAAAAAAACAGTAAAGATTTAAGCAGCAGAAAGAGAAACAAATGATTCTACAAACAAGTAGTCTACATTTCATGAATTCTGCCAAAATGCTACATGTAAATCTGTGGCAAATTGTTGACACCTCCTCTGCCCCTGCTTGGACAGCTGTGGGTGACATCTGCATCAGATCAGCCAGGAGTTATTTATTTTCAAAATGTACACTGACCCACTTCTAAGCCCAAAGGGTAAAAATGTCACCTTTGTTCATTTCTCAAGAAAAATATTTTTAAGATCCTGCACTGACTGTGAAAGGAAAAGCTGTTCCTTGGGGTGTTAGCCATAATTCCCTCTTCATTTCAGGCTTTCTGACAGTCATCATTTCTTGTCTCCGTTCCTAGTTATAATATGAACAGGAAGGCAATTCCATTGCTCGACAAGCCAAGTGGCCTCTTTTCTTCTTTTTAAGTTGATTATTGAGTTTGCGTTTATGAACTGTGTGGTTTTGTAATTACCTCTTCAGATTTCAGGGACTCTGAGCTTCTTGGCACAGTAAGACTGTTTGATTCAGTCTTATAATCCCGTTACCTAGGACACGGCCCTGTAGGAGATAACCAATAAATACTTTTACATCTATAAATTAGCTAAGATTAACACATGTGTCTCCTTACCTGGAGTTAAGTCTTTTAAGTATCAATAATATTAATAAGAAAGATACAAATACAATTAAAACAATCTCGATGGGTGACCTTTCTCAAATTTCTCATAGTTCCATGAAAAATCAGACTATCTCACGTATGTGTGCTGTGGTGATGGGGCCATTATTATGGAACTAGGTGGAAGATTCTATCAGAAGACATAGAAATGAGACTAGATATCATACATTTGGAGCCCGCAGTTAGTTTACTTGAAGAATCATCCACAGATAACAGGAAACCCCATGTCCCCTGGAAATACATCTGGCCCATATAAGCTAGAGAAAGACTAGAGCAGTGGTTCTCAAAGTGTAGTCTAAAGACACATGTGGATCACCAACTCCCTTTCAAGGAATCCACAAGGTCAAAACTATCTACATAATAATATTAAGGTGTTATTTGCCTTTTTCATTCTCGTATGTATGTTCAGTGGAATTTTCCAGAGACTCCATAACTATCTGAAAAGGCTATTAAGATATTCTTCCCTTTTCCAACTATGTATCTGTATGAGACCATATCTTCATATACTTCAACCAAAAAAATATGTCACAACAGATTGAATGCAGACCAAACATGAGAACACAGCTGTTTTCTATTACACCATACATTAAAGACATTGCAAAAATGTAAAACAGTGCTATGCTTCTCACTAAATGTTTTGTTTCGGAAAATATATTTTTCATAAAGGTGTTTTCCATGTTAATAATGTAATGATTTATCATTGTTATTTTAAATGAACTAATAAATAAATGAAAATTTTCTCAGTTATTGCCCACATTACACAAAAGCTCTTTGGGGTCCTCTAATAATTTTTAAGCATACAAAGTGGTCCTGAAACCAAAGAGTTTGAGAACCACTGCTCTAGAATATAGTGAGTACATGTATAAGACAATGATTAACTGAAGAAGGGAAAAAGCAAATGGACGCCTGTTTCTAAGCTTGGCCAGAAGACGTCAGTGAAAATGCTGACTGCGGTTCTTCATCCAGTCAACTAATCACTCACAGCTCCTTGGAGGCTGCATCTAAGTCTGACTTTACTCTCTTCTCATAAACTAAACCATTCATTTGCCCAGTCAGATATTTGTTAGCTCTTTCAGTTGCATACAAATTGTTTTGTTTCATAAAGTATTTACTCTACAAAGTTGCACTTACAATGGTTTTAAATAGGGATTCAGTTTTAGTTGGAGAAGATGGTTGGGTCTGTTGGCCGAGGTTGGCTATGTGTTCAGAACACACAGACACCATTTCTGAGACCTGTTGTGTGTCATCTGTGGGTCATTGCAGAAAATGAGCAGACTTCTGTCCAAACAGCCCTGATTCATCTTCCCAGTGGCTTAATTAGTGTTTTTAGCTTCATATATAACTTATATTTTTAGGTAATATGGGCTAATGATATCAGGAAAGTTTATATTAAATCCTTTTTATACAAGAATGTAATGTTCATTTTAATAAAAACTGACTGCTGAAAGGCACTGGGTCAAATGTGTGTATGTGTGTGTGTGTAAGTTATCAAATAGCTATCTTTCACCTCCCACTTTCAACTGCTCTTCTCTTTGGCTGGGAGAAAGTTTACCTCTCCTACTTGCTCTATACTGATCTGTTTCCCAACAGCTCAGAGCTCGGCCAAACAGTTTGATGATATACTTCTCTGTGCCCCTGTAGCTTCTCTTCTGTCTTGCATCTTGCCTACAATCACTTTTCAAGTCCCATCACCTATGTAAAACTATATTATTGCTTGGGTGACCCAACCTTACCTAGACATTCCTCTAAAGGCATCACACACAAGGCTGATGGCAAAGTGGTCTAATGACTGAAACCCAGCTGGAGAGGGCATAGCTCGGAATTGCTGACTCTGTGAGAATCTAGACTTCTGTGTCTCAGTTCCCCACTCTGTGAAAGAGAAATACTTATCTGTACCGCCATTCACCTTCCAGTCATGTAAGAATTTCGAGAATTATGTTGCCTCTGAGCGTGTCCTTATTAGCACTCTTTCTCCCATTGTTTACATGGTTCTCCTGATCTCTCATCCCACCAAATCCTACCCATGCTTCAAGAAGCATTTCAGGATCACTCCACTGCATGATAATTTCTCATGTCTGGACTGCTTATGTGGCGCTTGAAATGTACTGCCGTGTAATAGTCATTGTGTTATGAATTTTCCAGAAATATGTAGTTCGTTTTTCTAAATAGCCTTTAGTTTCTTGAGAGCAGAGGTTTTGCCTTACTCATCTTTGACCATAGTGCCTGACATAATGCCTTGTAGCCTGAAAGGCACTCAGTCCATTCAAATGAAAAGATTGACCCAATATTTATTCCATACTTGCCATGTGCCAAGTACTGTGCCAGGGATTTTGCCTATATCATCTAATTTAATCCTTGAACTTCAGGCTCAAGTGATGAAGGGACTTGTCAAGATAACACAGCAATCAGAAAGCAACATCAGTTGGGGCTGGCAGCTAAAGTTGTTTGCCTCTGAGCTAAGCACTTTTTTCTTTTCCATCACATTGCCTCCTCCAGTAAATAATTTCTTCATTAAAAGCTATTACTCTTCATCATCTTTAACTTCCTCCTTTTCCTAATCAGTATCAGTCAATATCATGATGTAAAATTTGCATGTATTCGTTTTAAAATGGCAAGATATTTGTACAAGTTTACGCTCCATTTTCATTACGGCTAGCCTGGGGCATCAATCATCTTACTCCTTATTAATTCTATAGCCCAGTAATTTCAAATGTTCTGAGAAGTCCTCCAAATTCCAAGGAGATGCATCAGTAGGTTGGGGTATGGGAAATAGGAGGTTCTGACATACCCATCCCTCCCTCTACTAGAGTGACTTTAATTTTTTTCTATTTTTAACACAGATTTAATTTGGAAGAAAGTCTACAGTTTTTAAAAATTTTGAAATCTGTTATAGCCCAATCTCAGACCTCGGGTGCTATGTTGCTATAGCCACAACTCTCAGCAAAGTCTAAATATGGCCTAACCATTGCTAGATCTTCCATGCTGTAGAGCTGGAGAAGACTCCAAACACTGATATAGGCTGGACTGCCCCAGGACCAGCCATACAGCTATGAGGGCAAACTCACTTCACTAACTTGATGACTTGAATAATGCTACAGAATTCTACATGCACCAAAATATTTCCTCTATTGGTCAGCTATGGCAATATCTGAAGCCCTACCCACAGGGCCTGGGATTCTAATAATTAGAAACTCCAGACGTAACAGGCTAAAGAAAGAGCAGTACACTTAGGGACCCAAAGACTGGGAGCCACATCCTGCCTCAGTTGTTAATTTCTCTGTGACTGTGTTTACTCATCAGTGAAATGGAGATGGCAGTCCCTGCTTCACACCTACTAAACCCGTGGGTACCTACTGAATAGACAGATAAACGGGTGAGTGGATGGGCAGGCAGGTGGATGGACAGTTGCATAGATAGCCATCAAGCATATGTAAAATTATCTGACATAGAATTACACCACTTACAGTATAAGCGAAAGGCCAGATTTGGTGGCTTAAAACAACGCAAATTTGTTATCTTACAGTTTCATAGGTCAAAAGTCTAAAATGAGTCTCACTGAACCAAAATCAAGGTGTAGACAGGGCCATCTTCCTTCTGAGACTCTAGGGGAGAATGCATTTCCTTGCCTCTTCCAGCTTCCAGAGGCCTCTTCCAGCTTCTTGGCTCATGGCGTCTTTCCATCTTCAAAGCTAGCAATGGTTCATGGAGTCTTTCTCAGGCTGCATCATTCTGACACTGACATTGCTGCCTTCCTCTTCCTTGCATAAGACCCCTATACTACAGTGGGCCCACCTGGATAATCCAGGATAATCTCCCCATCTCAAGATCCTTGACCTAATCACTTTCTTGCAAATTACCCTTCGCCATGTAAGGTAACATATTTATGGTTCCAGGGATTAGAAGGTAAACATCTTTAGGGGGGCCATTATTTCGCCTGCCACACTATAGGACAATTTTGATTTTATTGGAAGCAGTACAAGGTAATTCAGAGATTCTTGACCCTGATTGACCATTAGAATCATTTGGTAGCTTTGAAGCAAACAGATGCCTAGGCACCTTACCCAAATACTGTGATTTAATTACACCACACAGGCCTGGACATCAGCATTTGTTAAAAGGACCCCAGATTATTCTACTGTGAAGCCAGGTTTGAGAGCCACTGGGTGTATTTAAGAGAGTGGATTTGGGCCATCTTACAGACTTGAGTTTAAGGACCTCATCACCACTTTACCATTATAAACCTGAATGTCCTTATCTATAAAATGGGCACAATAATCATCTTGGTGATATTGTGAAGAGAAAATTAAATAATATATTGAAAGTTTTATGCACCTTGCCTGGAATATGTTAATCCTCCAATAAAAAGTAGTTAAAATTTTAATTTTATAGAGCAGGCCAAATTATATCTCTAAGTTTTGGCAACCATAAATATGGAAACTGAAGGGCCAGCCCTGGTTGCCTAGTGGTTAAGTTTGGCACGCTCTGCTTTGGCAGCCTGGGTTTGGTTCCTGGGCATGGACCCATATCA
Organism: Equus quagga; assembly: GCF_021613505.1. Lineage (NCBI taxonomy): Eukaryota > Metazoa > Chordata > Mammalia > Perissodactyla > Equidae > Equus > Equus quagga. The sequence continues at coordinate 90,064,297 of NC_060275.1, forward strand.
CTCATCTGTCAGTGGCCATGCTGTGGTGGCAGCTCACAATCAAAATGAGGAAGACTGGCGATGGATCCTAGCTCAGGTGAATCTTCCTCAGGAGAAAAAAAAAAAAGAAAGAAAAAAGAAAGAAATATCGAAACTCAATATCCAAGGATGTACTTCAAACTCACCCCTCTGGGTCAAACTTAAAAGAGTTTAGTAGTTCTGACTAATTCTGCTTTGATTGTCTGTAAACTGATATAACTCAGGAGAGTCCTTAGTTTCTGCCGTCCTTTTTTTGGTTCTGGGCAATGACTGATTTCTCCTTGGGCTTTCCCCTTTTACAGCCACTCCCTTCACACTGCAGAGACTGGGCCTGTGGGCAAATTAGGTTAGCATTATGTGCAGACAGCCAGTTATCTCCATTTCTCAACCTGCAGGATGGTATAAACTCAGTCCCATCCCAACAAGGCTCATAGTCCTACTCGTGTTTTAAGTCTTTCCTTTAGAAAGAAAGTATCGGCCTCTGTCCTTGAAAAGATTCGGCTCCCCATTCCAGGGATCCCAAGTCCCAGATTCTTTCCATTAGCCCCAGCCCCATCCTGGCCCATGAGGTGGGACATTCAATTAGGACTGACCCCTGTCCTTGTGTAGCAGCCACACCTTGTCCCACAGAGAGATGAGACCCTTTACGTGACGCCACCATTAGACAAAGCCCCTTTACTCTCTTGTTCTGTTTTCATGCATTGTTGAGGATAAGAATGGAGAAAAAGAACCAATCCCATTTTATAGTGAGGAAAGGCTATATTTAGCTAAAAATCCCAGAGGAGTCATCAAGTGTAGTACTATAATTGTAACTTTAAATTTTATTAGCTTCCAGAATCAAAAAAGAGGGGAGATTACATCATACATGAGGGATCTCACTTTATTAGCTCACAGAGTCAGAAAAAAAAAGAAGGGAAATTATATCATATACAAAAAAGATCTCATACATTTTTATCTTGTTTTTCCTTTGCTAGCATTTTCCTTTAGCTGCTGGGGAATTAAGGGGAAATATGGTATCAAAAAATGTTGACCCTGGTGATTTAAAATTAAAATCTGTGGTTCTTTGTGTTCAGGAAAACTAAAGCCTTATGATTCTGCTTCCTCTTCCTTTAGTTCTGGAAAGAGACCAACAGCACAGTAGTGTAGGTGATATTTCCAGAGTGCGTGTTCGTGGTATGGAATACTTGCAGGATGGAATACTTTCTGTCCTGTGTGAGGGAGAAGCAATGTCTGGCTTGTTGGTTGGTTGGTTTATTTTTGAGAAATTTTAAAAATAGAAGAAAGCACAAAGAAATTTATAAAAAATACTGATAGATCTATCACTGAGAATTTTGCTGTATTGTTTGAAGTCTTTTCTAATGTGAAAAGAATAAACAGTATATATAAAGTTGAAATCAGTCATCATTCCTCCTTAGGCCCGTTTCCCACCATTGCTTCCCAAAGATAGTCACTATCGTGATTTCACTATAATTCTTCTTTATCTGCCAACTAGATAGATGGGGTTACTTCTTTACCTACCAACGAAGGTCAGTTCAGGCTCACCCTGATTTGTATGGCCAGGACCCCAGAAGATGGAGATAATGATTGCTCCATTAAGGGTTACCTATTGCTGCTGATTGGATCTCTCACCTCATGTCCCGATCTGGTTGGTCATTGCTCCGGGAGAGCCCCACTAGGCTTTGTGGGTGTGTCCAGAACAGACACAGCCTCCATGGCTAGGAGCCTTCTGTTCCATGTTTCCTGCTTGGCCTTCTCAAGGTGAAAGGCCTTCCCCAACAGAAGTCACTTTAGGTCAGTCTTATTGGATTCAAGAGAAACAATCCAGTGAAGAGAAGCCAGGAGGAGAATTTCAAGAGCTCTTAACTTCCATCTCGTGGGTTGCAAATCAAATGCCTCCCAGGGCCTGGCATGGAAGTCACCTGACTTCCATGAGTGAAGGAGTTATAGCCAACTATGGAGGCTCTGCGAAGCTCCTGCTAGTTGTTGCATTGGGGAATCAGACTTTTCAAGGAAAACCACAAATCTGAAAGGTTATGTGAGATCATTCTAGTTTTTACATTTCCCCATTTTTTAATATATTTAAAGTTTAAAGTCTTCAGAAAAGCTTAAACAATAGTACAGCAAACACCTGCATTTCCTTCATTTTGATTCACCCTCTTGTTAATGTTTTGCCACATTACATGTGCATGTATAAATGATTTCCTGAACCATTTGAAAGTAAGTTGTGCAAATCATGACAATTCATCCCTAAAAATTTAAGCGTGTATCTCCTAAGATAAGGGCATACTCCATTTTCACCATAATACCATTATCACACTAATAAAAATAACAATTTCTTTTTTGTTTAATTGCTCATATTAAAATTCCTCCAAATGTCCCAAAATTATTGTATAATTTTTTTTCAAACCAGGATCCCATCAAGATTTACATATTGCATTTTATTATGTCTCTTTGGTATCTTTTAATCTAGAGGAATTCCCTACCATTTTATGTTTTTCAAAACTATTTTTAATTGTCAGTAATGAATATGATGTATATGAATTTGTGTATGTGTAGGTACACACCCACACACTCATACACAGGCAACAAAAGCAGATTGGTGGGCCAAATTCATACTGTGAGGTATATCTCTACACCTAGGTGTAGTCCGTTAAAAGTCCCACTTCCAAAAGCATAGTCAACATGGTCTTTGCCTCAGCTCATATTAGTGCACTGGCTTATCAGACATGGAAAGATGAGATAGAGAAGAAGAGAATCCCTTCTTTCATCGCTATTTCTTGAAGGCTTTAGCCCTGTTACTGTGCTAACTTCTAAGGATGAATTAGACGAGAGTCACTTGGGAGAGGGAGCTGGTTACAAGCACGGATTTCTGGGCTCCACCCTAAACCTCCTCAGCCTGGAATCGCACTTTTAAAAGCATCTCCAGTTATTCTTCTGATCACTAAAGTTTGAGGACTACTATTCTAAAGACGCACAGATAAATTAAGAATTGGATCCTAGCCCTGGCATGTTCTGGTAGAAACATGACACGGATCGTATCC